>NC_080558.1:0-5000 GCF_030253575.1 Rhododendron vialii | reverse complement strand
TAGGGTTTAGGGTTTAGGGTTTAGGGTTTAGGGTTTAGGGTTTAGGGTTTAGGGTTTAGGGTTTAGGGTTTAGGGTTTAGGGTTTAGGGTTTAGGGTTTAGGGTTTAGGGTTTAGGGTTTAGGGTTTAGGGTTTAGGGTTTAGGGTTTAGGGTTTAGGGTTTAGGGTTTAGGGTTTAGGGTTTAGGGTTTAGGGTTTAGGGTTTAGGGTTTAGGGTTTAGGGTTTAGGGTTTAGGGTTTAGGGTTTAGGGTTTAGGGTTTAGGGTTTAGGGTTTAGGGTTTAGGGTTTAGGGTTTAGGGTTTAGGGTTTAGGGTTTAGGGTTTAGGGTTTAGGGTTTAGGGTTTAGGGTTTAGGGTTTAGGGTTTAGGGTTTAGGGTTTAGGGTTTAGGGTTTAGGGTTTAGGGTTTAGGGTTTAGGGTTTAGGGTTTAGGGTTTAGGGTTTAGGGTTTAGGGTTTAGGGTTTAGGGTTTAGGGTTTAGGGTTTAGGGTTTAGGGTTTAGGGTTTAGGGTTTAGGGTTTAGGGTTTAGGGTTTAGGGTTTAGGGTTTAGGGTTTAGGGTTTAGGGTTTAGGGTTTAGGGTTTAGGGTTTAGGGTTTAGGGTTTAGGGTTTAGGGTTTAGGGTTTAGGGTTTAGGGTTTAGGGTTTAGGGTTTAGGGTTTAGGGTTTAGGGTTTAGGGTTTAGGGTTTAGGGTTTAGGGTTTAGGGTTTAGGGTTTAGGGTTTAGGGTTTAGGGTTTAGGGTTTAGGGTTTAGGGTTTAGGGTTTAGGGTTTAGGGTTTAGGGTTTAGGGTTTAGGGTTTAGGGTTTAGGGTTTAGGGTTTAGGGTTTAGGGTTTAGGGTTTAGGGTTTAGGGTTTAGGGTTTAGGGTTTAGGGTTTAGGGTTTAGGGTTTAGGGTTTAGGGTTTAGGGTTTAGGGTTTAGGGTTTAGGGTTTAGGGTTTAGGGTTTAGGGTTTAGGGTTTAGGGTTTAGGGTTTAGGGTTTAGGGTTTAGGGTTTAGGGTTTAGGGTTTAGGGTTTAGGGTTTAGGGTTTAGGGTTTAGGGTTTAGGGTTTAGGGTTTAGGGTTTAGGGTTTAGGGTTTAGGGTTTAGGGTTTAGTGTTTAGGGTTTAGGGTTTAGGGTTTAGGGTTTAGGGTTTAGGGTTTAGGGTTTAGGGTTTAGGGTTTAGGGTTTAGGGTTTAGGGTTTAGGGTTTAGGGTTTAGGGTTTAGGGTTTAGGGTTTAGGGTTTAGGGTTTAGGGTTTAGGGTTTAGGGTTTAGGGTTTAGGGTTTAGGGTTTAGGGTTTAGGGTTTAGGGTTTAGGGTTTAGGGTTTAGGGTTTAGGGTTTAGGGTTTAGGGTTTAGGGTTTAGGGTTTAGGGTTTAGGGTTTAGGGTTTAGGGTTTAGGGTTTAGGGTTTAGGGTTTAGGGTTTAGGGTTTAGGGTTTAGGGTTTAGGGTTTAGGGTTTAGGGTTTAGGGTTTAGGGTTTAGGGTTTAGGGTTTAGGGTTTAGGGTTTAGGGTTTAGGGTTTAGGGTTTAGGGTTTAGGGTTTAGGGTTTAGGGTTTAGGGTTTAGGGTTTAGGGTTTAGGGTTTAGGGTTTAGGGTTTAGGGTTTAGGGTTTAGGGTTTAGGGTTTAGGGTTTAGGGTTTAGGGTTTAGGGTTTAGGGTTTAGGGTTTAGGGTTTAGGGTTTAGGGTTTAGGGTTTAGGGTTTAGGGTTTAGGGTTTAGGGTTTAGGGTTTAGGGTTTAGGGTTTAGGGTTTAGGGTTTAGGGTTTAGGGTTTAGGGTTTAGGGTTTAGGGTTTAGGGTTTAGGGTTTAGGGTTTAGGGTTTAGGGTTTAGGGTTTAGGGTTTAGGGTTTAGGGTTTAGGGTTTAGGGTTTAGGGTTTAGGGTTTAGGGTTTAGGGTTTAGGGTTTAGGGTTTAGGGTTTAGGGTTTAGGGTTTAGGGTTTAGGGTTTAGGGTTTAGGGTTTAGGGTTTAGGGTTTAGGGTTTAGGGTTTAGGGTTTAGGGTTTAGGGTTTAGGGTTTAGGGTTTAGGGTTTAGGGTTTAGGGTTTAGGGTTTAGGGTTTAGGGTTTAGGGTTTAGGGTTTAGGGTTTAGGGTTTAGGGTTTAGGGTTTAGGGTTTAGGGTTTAGGGTTTAGGGTTTAGGGTTTAGGGTTTAGGGTTTAGGGTTTAGGGTTTAGGGTTTAGGGTTTAGGGTTTAGGGTTTAGGGTTTAGGGTTTAGGGTTTAGGGTTTAGGGTTTAGGGTTTAGGGTTTAGGGTTTAGGGTTTAGGGTTTAGGGTTTAGGGTTTAGGGTTTAGGGTTTAGGGTTTAGGGTTTAGGGTTTAGGGTTTAGGGTTTAGGGTTTAGGGTTTAGGGTTTAGGGTTTAGGGTTTAGGGTTTAGGGTTTAGGGTTTAGGGTTTAGGGTTTAGGGTTTAGGGTTTAGGGTTTAGGGTTTAGGGTTTAGGGTTTAGGGTTTAGGGTTTAGGGTTTAGGGTTTAGGGTTTAGGGTTTAGGGTTTAGGGTTTAGGGTTTAGGGTTTAGGGTTTAGGGTTTAGGGTTTAGGGTTTAGGGTTTAGGGTTTAGGGTTTAGGGTTTAGGGTTTAGGGTTTAGGGTTTAGGGTTTAGGGTTTAGGGTTTAGGGTTTAGGGTTTAGGGTTTAGGGTTTAGGGTTTAGGGTTTAGGGTTTAGGGTTTAGGGTTTAGGGTTTAGGGTTTAGGGTTTAGGGTTTAGGGTTTAGGGTTTAGGGTTTAGGGTTTAGGGTTTAGGGTTTAGGGTTTAGGGTTTAGGGTTTAGGGTTTAGGGTTTAGGGTTTAGGGTTTAGGGTTTAGGGTTTAGGGTTTAGGGTTTAGGGTTTAGGGTTTAGGGTTTAGGGTTTAGGGTTTAGGGTTTAGGGTTTAGGGTTTAGGGTTTAGGGTTTAGGGTTTAGGGTTTAGGGTTTAGGGTTTAGGGTTTAGGGTTTAGGGTTTAGGGTTTAGGGTTTAGGGTTTAGGGTTTAGGGTTTAGGGTTTAGGGTTTAGGGTTTAGGGTTTAGGGTTTAGGGTTTAGGGTTTAGGGTTTAGGGTTTAGGGTTTAGGGTTTAGGGTTTAGGGTTTAGGGTTTAGGGTTTAGGGTTTAGGGTTTAGGGTTTAGGGTTTAGGGTTTAGGGTTTAGGGTTTAGGGTTTAGGGTTTAGGGTTTAGGGTTTAGGGTTTAGGGTTTAGGGTTTAGGGTTTAGGGTTTAGGGTTTAGGGTTTAGGGTTTAGGGTTTAGGGTTTAGGGTTTAGGGTTTAGGGTTTAGGGTTTAGGGTTTAGGGTTTAGGGTTTAGGGTTTAGGGTTTAGGGTTTAGGGTTTAGGGTTTAGGGTTTAGGGTTTAGGGTTTAGGGTTTAGGGTTTAGGGTTTAGGGTTTAGGGTTTAGGGTTTAGGGTTTAGGGTTTAGGGTTTAGGGTTTAGGGTTTAGGGTTTAGGGTTTAGGGTTTAGGGTTTAGGGTTTAGGGTTTAGGGTTTAGGGTTTAGGGTTTAGGGTTTAGGGTTTAGGGTTTAGGGTTTAGGGTTTAGGGTTTAGGGTTTAGGGTTTAGGGTTTAGGGTATAGGGTTTAGGGTTTAGGGTTTAGGGTTTAGGGTTTAGGGTTTAGGGTTTAGGGTTTAGGGTTTAGGGTTTAGGGTTTAGGGTTTAGGGTTTAGGGTTTAGGGTTTAGGGTTTAGGGTTTAGGGTTTAGGGTTTAGGGTTTAGGGTTTAGGGTTTAGGGTTTAGGGTTTAGGGTTTAGGGTTTAGGGTTTAGGGTTTAGGGTTTAGGGTTTAGGGTTTAGGGTTTAGGGTTTAGGGTTTAGGGTTTAGGGTTTAGGGTTTAGGGTTTAGGGTTTAGGGTTTAGGGTTTAGGGTTTAGGGTTTAGGGTTTAGGGTTTAGGGTTTAGGGTTTAGGGTTTAGGGTTTAGGGTTTAGGGTTTAGGGTTTAGGGTTTAGGGTTTAGGGTTTAGGGTTTAGGGTTTAGGGTTTAGGGTTTAGGGTTTAGGGTTTAGGGTTTAGGGTTTAGGGTTTAGGGTTTAGGGTTTAGGGTTTAGGGTTTAGGGTTTAGGGTTTAGGGTTTAGGGTTTAGGGTTTAGGGTTTAGGGTTTAGGGTTTAGGGTTTAGGGTTTAGGGTTTAGGGTTTAGGGTTTAGGGTTTAGGGTTTAGGGTTTAGGGTTTAGGGTTTAGGGTTTAGGGTTTAGGGTTTAGGGTTTAGGGTTTAGGGTTTAGGGTTTAGGGTTTAGGGTTTAGGGTTTAGGGTTTAGGGTTTAGGGTTTAGGGTTTAGGGTTTAGGGTTTAGGGTTTAGGGTTTAGGGTTTAGGGTTTAGGGTTTAGGGTTTAGGGTTTAGGGTTTAGGGTTTAGGGTTTAGGGTTTAGGGTTTAGGGTTTAGGGTTTAGGGTTTAGGGTTTAGGGTTTAGGGTTTAGGGTTTAGGGTTTAGGGTTTAGGGTTTAGGGTTTAGGGTTTAGGGTTTAGGGTTTAGGGTTTAGGGTTTAGGGTTTAGGGTTTAGGGTTTAGGGTTTAGGGTTTAGGGTTTAGGGTTTAGGGTTTAGGGTTTAGGGTTTAGGGTTTAGGGTTTAGGGTTTAGGGTTTAGGGTTTAGGGTTTAGGGTTTAGGGTTTAGGGTTTAGGGTTTAGGGTTTAGGGTTTAGGGTTTAGGGTTTAGGGTTTAGGGTTTAGGGTTTAGGGTTTAGGGTTTAGGGTTTAGGGTTTAGGGTTTAGGGTTTAGGGTTTAGGGTTTAGGGTTTAGGGTTTAGGGTTTAGGGTTTAGGGTTTAGGGTTTAGGGTTTAGGGTTTAGGGTTTAGGGTTTAGGGTTTAGGGTTTAGGGTTTAGGGTTTAGGGTTTAGGGTTTAGGGTTTAGGGTTTAGGGTTTAGGGTTTAGGGTTTAGGGTTTAGGGTTTAGGGTTTAGGGTTTAGGGTTTAGGGTTTAGGGTTTAGGGTTTAGGGTTTAGGGTTTAGGGTTTAGGGTTTAGGGTTTAGGGTTTAGGGTTTAGGGTTTAGGGTTTAGGGTTTAGTGTTTAGGCTTTAGGCTTTAGGGTTTAGGATTTAGGGTTTA
>NC_080557.1:48892500-49052500 GCF_030253575.1 Rhododendron vialii | reverse complement strand
AGACCCTAGACCCTAAACCCTAAACCCTAAACCCTAAACCCTAAACCCTAAACCCTAAACCCTAAACCCTAAACCCTAAACCCTAAACCCTAAACCCTAAACCCTAAACCCTAAACCCTAAACCCTAAACCCTAAACCCTAAACCGAATTGCTTGGCGGCGCCTAGGCGGCTTGGCGCTTGGAGGTGGGTCTCCGCCCTACTAGCGCCAAGCGCCATTTAGAACATTGCCAAAATTTAATGGAAATTCAAATTCAATGACATAAAAATATAGAGCGTAGAGTTCTGGAAAGGAAAGGGTACATTCCCGCACCTCAATTTAGGACAGGAACCATATTCTCGTTCCTATTCACTACTTATCCTCGATTACTTATCTAATCTTGTCTTCGCAAGGCTGAAAGGAAGAGTTCCTTTATAGTTTTTAGTTGGATATATGTCTTGTTGACTTCTAGCAGAAAGAATACAATAAGTGTGGGCACACGTGATGCATGTGTGTTATATATTGGATTGAACATAATGTGGTATTTAAATTTGCATGATAAGATAAATTGACATATCTATACTTTCGTAAGATTTTGCCGATCAAAAAAAAAAAAAACAATAGTCAGAGACAGAACTAATACAACTCTCTTGACCATTAAAGCATAAGATGATAATAGAACATCATGAACTCAAGCCCAAAGTAAATCTAGAATGAAAACAACAGGAAAAAAAGAACATTAAGAAGGTACATCCACAAAGTGAAACCGAATATTAAAAAGAGGAAACAAAAGTTAATGCCAATTGACTGGTTATAAATTCAAATCAGGTGTCAAAGATAAAGTAAAAAAAATTCATCTCTTCCTCTCAATTCGAGTCATCGAGATCGTCATTGTGAATATGTTTTCAAAATCTTATGATTCACAATACGTGTACTACGATTTGAGACGTTTAGAAGTAGGACAGGTACACATCGCTTGGATCTTACGCTTAAGAAAATCTTACAATAAGCATACGGTGGGATACGTGTCTTATGATTCAGTATGTATAGAGGTATAGTCAATAAATATTTTTGTGATACCCGTTCAATCCTAGATGCAATACACGACATACGACATCCTAAATCAAAATTAATTTGAACATATTAGAGTTTGATCGGAGACGTGAAAATTTGTATTACCGTAGTATTTTATAAGATGACACGACGTAATAGATTTTGCATCTTATGTTGGGTATAACTATTTTTTGACTTGTATTTACTCTTGTTAACACATCTTACGATACAAAATTCGTATCCTGAAACAATACATAAAAACGTGACAAATGATAAAAGATACATACCCTGTTTTGCCAAGTTGCATATGTTAAGATTTGTTTGAGAGACAATGACCGACAATGGAGAAATGAAAGGGGTTTTCATGAGCAATTCGTGTGGGGTGTTATTGAAGTGTTGGGGTGTTATTGAAACCATGAGCAGTTGGGGACATGGGTAGTTTTTTGGGTGGTTTCCACTTTGTTTTAACTGCTTTGTTTATAAGATTTATCAGTAATTGAAACGTTTAAATTGTAAAATAATAGAGGTTTATGGGGCAGTTTTGGTAACAGAGCCTCCAAATCACAGGACAATGAAAGGGGTTTTGGCTTTCTACATTGGAATAGGTGGTTGGAAAAGAAGATCCTCGTCCCTCATGTAAATAATAGGTTATTTACTTGCTGTTCTGATAAGGTAGAAGCCGTGGTGTATGGGATAGAACTATACAATTTAATCCGTCTATGCCATCGTGCGAGAGGAGATTGTTAAGATTTCCTATCCAGTCTACTCAATGTTTGCAGTGACTACTAAATGGTATCATTATTCCCAAATTAGGCCTTGGTATTTTCTAGAAAGATGCAAATATTGAGGATACGGATGGCATTTTAACAGCCTTATGCCACTCTTGAGAAATATTCAGAAAATCTTACACCACCTACAAATTATATAGTGTGCATTTTATAAGGGTGGTGTGGCTAGCTTCCACATCAACACCACATCCTCTGTTGGGTAAGACAGCCACAAGTACGAGACAAAAAGTGCTCTCCAAACACATGATAAGGTTGGATAATTGGGCCCATGTCTTATATCGTACAATGCAGTCAACCCTTATCAGAACCCCAAACATACCGTATAGTAATATCTAACAAGTTGCAAATGCCTTTGCTTGGATCTCTGTAAATAATGTTCTTCATTTGAATTTTGCAGACTCCATGGTTGGATAATCGTCATGTTGTTTTCGGACATGTCATCGAGGGAATGGATGTTCTGGAGAAACTTGAATCCCAAGAGACAAGCAGATCTGATATCCCTCGGAAGCCTTGCAGAATCATCAATTGTGGAGAGCTACCGCTGGATGGATAATCCCTACGACCTTATCATGTCCAAACATTGCAATTTTTGGTTTGGTCCATTATCAGTTACTCGTTCAAATCTCTTGGTTGTGCATTTTTCAGCAAATAGTCTTGATTTTACATGGTTGGGATTATATCGTCGTGTGGATTACAGATTTGATGTAATCTCAATTTAACACCCCCATCCCCATTGATGAAGTTAGCTGTGCCAATCTCGTACTAAAGTGCAGTTGCTATCATACTGTCTGATGATCCTAAAAATAGTGTTGTGGAATTTATAAGATGTCTCAGTCTAGGCCAGCTATTTCTATCGTTGTGAATTTTGATTCGAATAAAAATGCATGTTCTTTGCCTAAAAGTTCTTCAGTTTCTAATGTTGAATATTGTGGTACTTGGCATGGCAGACTTGGGCATGTAAATTTGAAAATTATTAAAAGGATGATGAGTTTAGAGCTCGTTCCAAAATCTGTAGTTGATGTTAAGGAAAAATGCCAAGTGTGCGTACAAGCTAAACTTACTAAAAAACTGTATAAATCAGTTGTTAGAGACACAACTTTATTAGAGCTTATACATAGTGACACTTGTGATAGTAATCACGTGCTTGCCCGTGGTGGTCAAAGATATTTTATAACCTTTATTGATGATTTTTCAAAATATTGCCATGTGTATTTAATCCATCACAAAAGTGAGCTTTTTGAAAAATTTAAAGTCTTCAAAGCTCGAGTAGAAAATCAGTTGGAAAAGAAAATAAAAATATTAAGGTTCGATAGAGGAGGCGAGTATGCACCAACTGAAATGGAAATTTTTTGGGAAATGTATGGTATAATTCACCAACGAACTCCTTCTTTTTCACCTCAATCAAATGGAGTAGCAGAAAGTAAAAATCGTACGTTAGTAGATATGGTTAACGCAATGTTAGCTAGTTCTGGTTTACCGAATAACTTATGGGGTGAAGCTTTATATTCGGCTTGTCATATTTTGAATAAAGTGCCTTACAAAGACTGTGATAAAACTCCTTATGAACTTTGGAAAAATCAAAAGCCTAGCTCAAAATATTTCAAAGTGTGGGGGTGTTTGGCTAAAGTTTTATTACCGCCTCCTAAGAAAAGGAAATTGGGTCCAAAAACTATTGACTGCGTTTTTGTGGGATTTGCCATTGATAGTGTTGGTTATCGATTTTTAGTTATTAATTCTGAAGTTTCAGATATTTCTAATAACACTATCATGGAATCAAGAGAAGCCGAATTTTTTGAACATATTTTTCCAATGAAAGATAAGCCTTCAAGGTCTATTGGTGATTGTTCCACCTCGAGAAGTAGTGTTGATTCTCAAAACAATTTTGAACCAAGGAGGAGTAAAAGAGGTAGAATAGAAAAGGATTTTGGTAGTGACTTTCAGACTTTCTTGATTGAAAATGATCCTCAAACCTATAGTGAAGCTATGACTTCCGTAGATGCTACTTTTTGGTAAGAAGCTATAAATAGTGAGATGGATTCTATCGGTTCAAATAATATGTGGTTTCTTACTGATCTTCCTCCTGGTTGCAAAACAATAGGGTGTAAATGGATATTTAGAAAGAAACTTAGAACTGATGGAACCATTGAAAAATTTAAGGCTAGACTAGTAGCTAAAGGCTTCAAACAAAAAGAAGGCATAGATTTCTTTGATACATATTCTCCTGTAACTCGTATTACGACTATTCGAGTTTTGATTGCTATAGCATCGATTTATAGATTAGAAATTCATCAAATGGATGTGAAAACGGCATTTCTAAATGGAGAATTAGAAGAAGAAATATATATGGATCAACCCGAAGGGTTTGTGGTTCCTCGACAAGAAAGGAAAGTGTGTAGACTTGTAAAGTCTCTTTATGGATTGAAACAAGCACCAAAACAATGGCACGAAAAGTTTGATAAAGTGATTCTTTCCAATGGCTTTAAAATAAATGATGCTGATAAATGTGTGTATATTAAGCAACTTGATGGCGCTTGTGTTATTCTTTGCTTGTATGTTGATGATATTCTCATATTTGGCACCAATATTGATGTCATTACAGAAACGAAAAATTTCTTGTCTAGCAATTTTGATATGAAGGATTTAGGACCTGCTAATGTTATTTTGGGGATTAAAGTACTAAAAAGTGTTGATGGAATTACTTTGACACAAGAACATTATGTTGATCAATTGCTAAAAAAGTTTAATTATTTTGATTTAAAAGAAGTATGTACTCCTTTTGATCCTAATGTTTGCTTGAAGAAAAATATGGGTGAGAGTGTTTCTCAACATAAATATTCCCAAATAATTGGTTCTTTGATGTACTTATCTAATTGCACTAGACCTGATATTTCTTATGTTGTTTGTAAGTTAAGTCGTTATACTTGCAATCCTAGCTTAGAACACTGGAGTGCATTAGAAAGAATTTTTCGATACCTTAAGGGAACAATAAATTATGGCATTTATTATTGTGGATTTCCTAGTGTTTTAGAAGGATTCAGTGATGCTAACTGGATCAGTGATTCAGACGAAACTAAGGCAACTAGTGGTTATGTTTTTACACTAGGTGGTGGGGCAATAGCTTGGAAATCTTCCAAGCAGACTATTATATCTAGATCCACAATGGAAGCTGAATTTATTGCATTGGATTTGACTTGTACTGAAGCCGAATGGCTAAGGAACTTAATGATCGATTTGCCTTTGTCTACAGATAGTCTTATTCCTGCTGTCTCTATACATTGTGATAATCAAGCTGCAATTGCAAAGGCTAAGAATGCAAACTTCAATGAGAAAAAGAGACATATACGGATAAGACACAATTCTATAAAACAGCTGTTATCTCAAGGAGTGATTGCAATCGACTTTGTGAGGTCTGAAAAGAATGTAGCAGACCCCTTTACTAAAGGCTTAGCGAGAAGGCTAGTCTTTGAATCATCGAGGGGAATGGGACTGAAGCCTATAAGTTAGTCACCTCGGTGGACACCTAATCTATGTGATTGGAGATCCCATGAATCGGGTTCAATAGGTAACAACGAAGCTGAATGGTGACTAGGCGGAGCACTAAAAATGATAAGAGGGGAATTCCCTGGTCCTTTTCCTATGGTGATAGTGCTCAAGTTAATTATGTGACGATAGGAAGAGCTTAGCTCTGAATGTGTCCAAGGTAGGATTTCTACAGGGTCCTTTTCCTGTGTGATTGGAGATCCCATGAATCACGTTCAATAGGTAACAACGAAGCTGAATGGTGACTAGGAGGAGCACTAAAAATGATAAGAGGGGAATTCCCTGGTCCTTTTCCTATGGTGATAGTGCTCAAGTTAATTATGTGACGATAGGAAGAGCTTAGCTCTGAATATTTAGGATTTCTTTTCTTCTACCGAACAATCAAAACAATGAAGGTTGTTTTATAGTAAACAATAGTTTGTTGGGCAAGTGAAAAGTGGTAGATTTTTAGGAAAAGAATTAGGAGATTATCAAGGACAGGGTTTATTCTGCCGTTAGTATGCAACACATGCTACTAATAATTAGGAGTAAAACAAGGAGACCTCTTCAAAGATATTTACACTCCTTTATCTCTAATTGTATATATTACCTCTTTAAAATAAACCCACAAAATTAATATTAACATTAAAGCAAAATATTAAATTAAACCAACAATCCCCCACATAATTTAAAATTTTACAAGAGTGCTTTTACTATGCAATGGGCATAGGTGTCTTCCAGACTTTTGATTTTCCTCCCCTTCTAAGCCTCGAATCTTTTATCTTCTTGACTTCCTCTTCCTTTTTTCGTTGCATTGGTAATTTGGTACGGTGCTTCAAATGCTTGCTTTTGTGTTTTTTTTTTCTTTCTTTCTTGCTTTTGGTGTTCTCTTTTTAGTTTGTAAATTTCACATAAAGAAAATTGGTATGAAAAAGATGGAGAGTACCGTTCCAAAATAAGTTAGCCAAAATAAAAAGAAAAACTAATCTTGGTTTATTGATCTCTTGCGATTCTCTCTCTTCAAAATTTGAGCTCATCCTTTCCTTAGCAAAGTTTGAAATTATAGAGGAAGAACTTGTGTGGGCACGCGCCCCCGGAAATTTTATTCGTAAAATCGGGTGCGGCCCCCTTTTGTTGTTGGAAAAGCGCGGCGAAACGCCTCGATTCAGAGTCGCCACTCGGGTTTTAGCGGTAAGAATACCCAAGGAACCGAACTCGAAAACGTTTGCCACGTTTGTTTGAGTTTGAAAAAGGCATGGACCGGTCCGTCGTCACCTTCGATATCTGAGGTTCGGGAGCCAGGTTACGAGAGGGGAAGGGTTTTATGGCACCCCTCTCGCCCAATCCGGAGATCGGTCTCTACTCGGGCATTTTGTAAAAGCGCTTGCATTTTTCTCTCATTTGATCATTCTTTAGCCAGTTAGTGCGGGGGAGCTGTTAATGGGGGGGTTAAAACTTTAACAAGTTGTGATTTATGACAACAATGCTCATGAATGGCTTGATCGCAATGCTACAATATAGATTGAGAACAAGCACTGAGCAAACTGGACAAAATGCAGTACGCTGCCCCGCAGGGGCGTGAGCAAGTTCTACCAGCATGCACTGGCCGAGCCACTGCATGTTGATATGACTTGCGCACGCCACAGGGAGACCGGCGTACTCCACTCATCTGGTTTCACAGTCCTTGTTTGCAACCCTCTGGGCTCTGGAAAAGGACCAGCGCACACCCAGGACAAACTATGCAGTTAAATAAGCAGGATATATATATTTACAGACAGCTGGGATGGCTTGAAGCCATGAACATAGACAAGAAACCCCCTAAACAGAGTGGGGACAGAAAAGAGGCCAAGATTAAACTAAAATGCAAGGGCCAGCCACTGGATCCTAGCTTTAACTGTCGTACGCCAGTCATTGACTGCCGTACGCACGTTTGACCCTAATCCAGTGCTTGGCTTTTACATCATCTGGGCTCTGGAACATGACCAGAAGGATCCCAGAGGCCTTCCAAACAGAAAAAGAATAGGCAATAACCTTTGTATCTCAACAGTTCTAAACATACAGAAAGCAATAAACTGGTTATTTAGCATGCAAGGGTGATCGACATAAAGATAGAACAAAAAGAATGACGATCCATGATCCCCACGCCAGTTGTGCTCGTACTGCCAAAACTGGCGTACGGCATAGTGTTACTGGCGTGCGCCATGTTCGATCTGATACGATCGTCGAATTTTACCAGTTTGAGGCCAGGACTAGTATTACTTACTAGCCTGGGCCTCACTGGTTCCCCTCAGGGGCCAAGAACAGAAAGGGACACAAAGGTGGTATACCTTTTTGTTTGAGGATTGAAGGTGGTATTGAACTTTAAAGCTTGGAGATGGAAGCTTAGATGGTGACTGGATGTCAGCAGGGTGTGTGGAAGTGGACTGTTTTTCTTTCTCTTTCAATGGAAGACAAAGAGATGGAGAGCAAGAAAGGAGGAAGGAGAGAGCTTCTTCTTCTTAATGAGGCCAACCCTTTTGTGAACTTGGTAACCCTTTGCAAGAGTGTGAGAGGGGAGTATATATAGAGGGGGAGTGACTGAGATCAGTTTGGTCTAGGGCCTTGTTTGGCTGGTTGGAGGAGGAAGGGAGCCTCTCATGCATTAAATGCATGGGACTTGCCTTGATGGGGGTTGTAGGAGAGAGAGGGAACGGGCCTGGACGATATAATCATCAAGGGCTACTGTGGCCGACGTCAGGGTGGCACAAAAGTCCCGCCCAAGTGGCTGAATAAAGTTGATTTGACTGGAATTGACTGGCGTGCGCCACATATGAACCTGCGTGCGCCGATTATAACTGGGTCAACGGTCGATGACTGACACGTGGCAGCTAACTGGCGTACGCGTCCAATACACTGGCGTGTGCCAGTTGGGTTTTGCTGGGGCTGTTTGGCTCTGGTTTGAAAGGTTTGAAATGGGTTTGAAAAGGGGTTTGGGACGCTCAAAGCTCAAACACACCATTATCCTCAGACTGTTCTCGACCAAAATCATCATCGGGGAAATAAAAGATCGACAAATAACGTTATCTGGACAGTCCAGAATGGGGTGTCTACAGAAGCCCCCCTTTGACGGCACTTGAAGCACCATTGACTGGAGACAAGTAACGTCAAAGGTTTTCTAGACACCCTCTTCGAGGCTATTCAGAATATGTGAACTTTAAAGGACCTGTTTGATTTGAAGTTGGGGCGGACAGACCGCTGCTTTGTTGTCTTTGACGGATAGATCACACAATGTGGACTCTCCTGGGGAACAATCTTTTTTTGCAACAACATCGACTCTGTTGGGGAAAAAGACTGTGGGACGGATAGATCGTCGGGTGGACCGTCGTTGATCTGAATTTGGACGAGTGGATCGTCGTTGATTTGAATTTGGACGGGTGGATCGTCGTTGATTTGAATTTGGACGGATGGACCGTCGTTGATTTGGATTTGGACGAGTGGATCGTCGTTGATTTGAATTTGGACGGGTGGACCGTCGTTGATTTGAAGTTGGACGGGCAAACCGTCGCTCGTTTGATTTGAAAGTGGACGGGCGAACCGTCGTTGAGTTGAGAGTTGGACGGGCAGACCGTCGTTGATTTGACTCTGCTTGGGGAAATGGTTTAATCGCGGAACGATGAACGTTGTTGGGGACCAAACCTTATCCGGCACACAAAGAACTCCAACAATCACGGGTAGGTCGCGTCAGGGAGGTTAAATTCCATCTGTTGGGAATCAAAGCCAATCTCCTTATCAAGGACCATCCGAGACAGAGCAATAGGACTGCTGGAAAATGTGCTCTAAGCGGGACTGAAGTAGAGGTAGTCATTCAGAATGGACGGACCATCGTTGAACATGGATGATGGATCATCGTTGAGTATGACTCGGGAACCATCGTTGATTTGAGACGGTGGGTCATCATTGAAGGACGACTCGTTGAACCATCGTTGATTTGAGATGGTGGGTCATCGTTGAAGGACGACTCGTTGAACCATCGTTGATTTGAGACGGTGGGTCATCCGTTGAACCATCGTTGATTTGAGACGGTGGGTCATCGCTGAAGGACGACTCGTTGAACCATCGTTGATTTGAGACGGTGGGTCATCGCTGAAGGACGACTCGTTGAACCATCGTTGATTTGAGACGGTAGGTCGTCACTGAAGGATGACTCGTTGAACCATTGTTGATTAGAGACGGTGGGTCATCGCTGAAGGACGACTCGTTGAACCATCGTTGATTTGAGACAGTGGGTCATCACTGAAGGACGACTCGTTGAACCATCGTTGATTTGAGACGGTGGATCGTCGTTGAAGGACGACTCGTTGAACCATCATTGATTTGAGACGGTGGGTCATCACTGAAGGACGACTCGTTGAACCATCGTTGATTCGAGATAGTGGGTCATCGTTGAGGATGACTCGGGAACCATCGTTGATTTGAGACGGTGGGTCATCACTGAAGGACGACTCGTTGAACCATCGTTGATTTGAAATTAGACGGATAGATCGTCGTTGATTTGAAATTGGACGGGTGGACCGTCGTTGATCTGAATTTGGACGAGTGGATCGTCGTTGATTTGAATTTGGACGAGTGGATCGTCGTTGATTTGAGATTGGACGGATAGATCGTCGTTGATTTGAAATTGGACGGATAGATCGTCGTTGATTTGAAATTGGACGGGCGAACCGTCGTTGAGGGGATCAAGCTATCCTTGGCACACATAATTTCCAACAAACACGGGTAGGTCGTGTCAGGTAGGTTAAATTCCATCTGTTGGGAATCAGAGCCAATCTCCTTATCAAAAACCATCCGAGACAGAGCAATAAGGCTGCTGGAAGAAGTGTTTGAAGCTAGATTGAAGGAGAGGTATTCATTCGGGGCAAGCCGAGGTGGACTCTCGTGGGGAACAATTAGTTGCAGACGGATAGACCGTGGGACAACATTATGATCGTCATTGATCTGATTGAGAAGGACGACATGGCTGATCGTCGTTGATTTGATTTGAGTAGGACGACATGGCTGATCGTCGTTGATTTGATATGAGAAGGGACGACATGGCTGATCGTCGTTGATTTGATTTGAGGAGGACGACATGGCTGATCGTCGTTGATTTGATTTGAGAAGGACGACATGGCTGATCGTCGTTGATTTGATTTGATTTGAAGGACGACATGGCTGATCGTCGTTGATTTGATTTGATTTGAAGGACGACATGGCTAATCGTCGTTGATTTGATTTGATTTGAAGGACGACATGGCTGATCGTCGTTGATTTGATTTGATTTGAAGGACGACATGGCTGATCGTCGTTGATTTGATTTGAGAAGGACGACATGGCTAATCGTCGTTGAATTGATTTGAGAAGGGACGACATGGCTGATCGTCGTTGATTTGATTTGAGGAGGACGACATGGCTGATCGTCGTTGATTTGATTTGAGAAGGACGACATGGCTAATCGTCGTTGATTTGATTTGATTTGAAGGACGACATGGCTGATCGTCGTTGATTTGATTTGATTTGAAGGACGACATGGCTGATCGTCGTTGATTTGATTTGATTTGAAGGACGACATGGCTGATCGTCGTTGATTTGATTTGAGAAGGACGACATGGCTGATCGTCGTTGATTTGGACAGAACCAGAGGATCATTCTTCAGGATGAACGTGCCGTCGATGAACTTGGATTTGAGTTGCACATGCCATTGCTGCTTTGAATTGTATTCTGATTCCCAAAGTGTGCTCCAAGTGCTAGCAGAGTGGGCTGTATGCTTGACATTTGTCATGGAGAAATGGATAGGGAGAACAACATGTGGCACCCCCCTTACAATTGCACTTTCCCAGAGCAGCTGCTCCGGCTCCAGTTCCAGTAGTGACTAGATCCCAGGTATGAACCCCCGAAATCCTGATTACTTGCTGCTTTCGATATTGGACGGGCATGTTTTGGCACTTGATTGGCTTTTCCTGTTTTCAATAGTTGATATACAGTATGCAATGATATGTACTAAATTGAATGCATAAATTGAAAATGCAAGGGCAGACTAGGGCGGCTTCTAGAGGATGATAGCCTAGGATGGCCACATAAACAAGAGTTTCACAAAGCGATATTTTCACCTTAGCCACAGCTCAGAGATACGCGAGCAATAGATAACCAGCGGCTAGAGGTGTGCAGTTGAAAGAAAGGCCCATAGAAAGGGTGGCTCGCGCCAAAGAGTTTTCAGAGGTTCAGAGAGAGTAGTCTAAGAGATTAAGAGAGAGTGAGAGAGAAAGAGTCCATCAGCGAAAGCCTCCTCAGAAGAGGCGGATGGGATAGGAGCCCCAGGTACTCAAGGAGATCAAGAGTGACGACAACGATGAGAACGAGGCTGAGCTCTACCACTGAGGACTACCATTGAGCCTCTTTACTTTACTGTCCTTTGCTTCTGAGATGTGTCCTTAGATAGATAGACGTTGAGCGGACTGGCCTGCCCCAGTTGACATTTAGGAGTGGCATTGGGTCGACGTGCCCTTTTCCTTTGATGCTTGGGCGAATGAGCCCCATAGATAAGCTTTGCTTGGCCCTGAGCCGACATGCCCCCGCTGCTCACAAGATTCCACTACTTGCGGATTACAAATGGTAGAGTAGCAATGTAAATTGCATTTTTCAGTTTATTTGACTCTCTTTTGAGAATGTCTAAAAGAATGCAGAAACCAACCGCTAATATCTAATTTGCATTGACAAGTGAACTGAATCGACAAACATACACATATGTACAGACTCGCCTAGCTCAAATGAGAAAGGAAGAAGAGCCCCGGATATGTCACGGACTCCTAAACATATGGAAAACAATAAAATTTTGGGCATTAATGTGCCAAAATTCACAGTATCCCTTAGACAGGTGAAACTGACACTTGCATAAGGTCCAATAAATGTACATTGACCTGTACAAATTGGTAAAACTAGGAAAAGCATCCCGACATGACAATGGATTGAAGAACTAGGAACGTGTCGCAAAGATGGACAAAAGACGCAAATGATGACTCATATAGGCCCAGACTGAAACCGACACCCCTGTGCAGCCACGTTAGGACCATATGACCTGCACAGCATAACAAAACTTGGCAAAGGCCCCTTGAACGAGATTTGAGGTGCTTTGAATTTGAAATGTACCCCCATGGGTCTAAAAAATCTCTTTTAGGCGTGGTAGTTGCCTACCGCTGTCTGATACAGGGATTGAAGAAGCGCGCGCAGGCTTGAGACCAACGCGCATCACTTTTGTACGAGTGCGTGTGAACCTCAAACTAGCGCGCGAAATTGCAAAGCTGCTGCAGCCGCTTAAAATAAACGTTGCTGAACCTAGAATAAACCGTGAGCCGTTAGGCCTCATAAGCATTTCGTTCTGTTTTTGATGCTTCAAAATATTTTAAGGCTTTTGCTCAGCTTTAAAATTGAAATAGCAGTTTGCATTAAACTTGAAAGACGAATGGCTTCCCCCTTCTGATTCTCCAATGAATCAATAGACTTCAGCCTACCAGTCAGTACTTCGGCTTGTCTTGTTCTCAACCTTTCTTGACCCTTGATGTGCACCAAAACGTCAACCTTGGATCCAATTGATAAAGTATGACCGAGCCTCGAAGAGAGACTGCCTACGTATCCCTTTCTGGGAATCAGGTCAAAACGTAGTTCAGGCAAAGGTTCACTCGTGTGTTCTACCTCTCCTTTTATGCTCTAACTTTTGCCTAGTACCGCCTTTTCAGGTTTTCGGTCTAGTGAGCTTTCGACTTTTTGCCAACTTTTGCCTAGACCGCCTTCATAGGTTTTCGGTCTAGCAGGCTGCTCTAACTTTTGCTTGGAACTGCCCACCCTTGGGGTTTTCAGTCCAACGAGCTTCTCTCAGGAAAAAGCAACACTTGTGTTGATCCATGTTGACCGAGGTATTGATGTGCTACCGTCGAGGTCGATGATCTTTGATTGTAGCCCCAGATAGAACGGCTTTGATAGTGAAAGGGTCCTGACTGCTATAATTGGAAATGCCTCGCTCCAGGCTATTTTTGCACCCTTATAATGTGCGCTTGATGGAACGCTGCTGTTACTGTTTTGCGTATGGTACGAGGCCTGGAGCCTTCTGAGCTGCTGCTTTCTGGCTTGGCATCCGGTAGCCGGGAATTTGATATTTCTTTATCCCATGATCAACGCCAGGCATGTCTTTGTGAGACCATGCCAAGGTATTGTTGAATTCTTTGAACAAGTCTGAACGGGCGCAATACTCTTATGGGGATAGCGTTGAACCAATTTGAACCATCCGGGGGTCTGCCCCATCTTTCAAGTTTATTTGAAATTACTTCTTCTTTTTAGAGGCTAAGCATGCCTTTCGTCTTCCCTTTCGGCGAGGGAACACATTTCCTTGGGGATGATCCCATCGAAATCTATCCCTTCGTCGTCGGGGTCGACACAGTTTATTCAAAAGCCAGCAAAGTACTTAAAAGCAGGATAATGCATATCATAATAACCCTCGGGGTTGCCAAGTACAGCAAAAAGACTCAAATTGAGAATAGAAGCGACGACATGGAGGGCCAAGAGGCACGAGCTCCGACTCAGAGCTAGACTTAGACGACTTGACAGACACTGCGTCAGACTCAGACTCGAAAATGTCAATGCAAAAGAGACGCGATTTGAAAATGCAACTTTTATAGTTACCCTTGACTTCCTCGCAGAGAGGTGGGAGCTAGAGGACAACAGGCTCAAGCAATAGCACTTCGGCTTCTTCAGCTTCTTCGTCCAAACCCACTTGAGAGAACTCCTTAAACAACAGCCCCAAATTCTCATGATTGAAGGATCCAAGCCAGTCCGTTTTCTCCTTTGATTGATTAAGCTTCCTCTTGAGTTCCTCCTTTGTAGACTGCTCATCACTATCAACCCAGGTATCGGCAGTAAGGACCTCGATTACACCTATGGCCATCAGGTTAACCTCGGGTTCGGATGGGAGAGACAAAATTGGCTTGGTTTGATTTTCTGGGCTAATGAAAAGGGTTGGGTTGAATATGGTGGAGCTAGGTTTGATTTGAGTGGAGCTTGAGTTGATTTGAGTAGAGTTGATGGATATCTGGTTAACACATGGGTTTGAACCGTGTTGGAGCATGAAGTTGGACATGACGCTGGGCTTTGATGGGAGTGGAGCTTGAATGGTGCCACTATCAATGAGATTTTGAATTTCATGTCGAAGGCAGAAGCAAGCATCGGTGAGATGGCCTGGCATTTGATGGAAAGCACAATAGGCGTTTGGGTTATAGGATGCCGGGAATGTTCGAGGCGAAGGAGTTGGAAGGAGTGGCTTGAGGAAGCCAGCTTCGAGGAGCTTCTCATAAACCGAGGACAAAGGCGTAAAGAAACGAGAGAAGGTCCTTGGTGGGTTTCGGCGATTGGATTGGGGGTTCAAGGTGGAGCCTTTGCTTGCTTTGTAGTTGCACAACATTGCACCATCAACAGGGTGCACTCTTTTGCATTTGGGATTGATTTCTTTGTCGCACATATCCTCCCTTTCGGCGTTGGCTTTGAACAAGGATTCAACATTCTCCTCCGGGTGAGTCCTGGCTTCATGAAACTCAACCAGGTCTTTGAACACGTCTTTCGAGCACAGCTTGGTTCCGACAACAGCAGTGTGGCGAGCCTGAGGAGGTTCTTTGATTAGCCCCAGATCCGGCTTTGACATGACAGAGGTAAAAAGGTCAACCAGTCCCTGAACCATAGTCATTTGTTTGTCCATTTTCTGGTTCATTTCTTGAATAGCCCTTTTCAGCTCAGCCAGCTCTGTTTGTGTTGCCATCTTGGATTGATGAGTGAGGAGGGTGATATGGCTTTGGAAGTGACGGTGAAATAGCCCTGGCAGACGCTCCCAAGTAGGTTTGGCTCTTTCCTTCGGTGAAATGGCCTAGAGCTTTTTGACAGCAAAGTAAATGAGAACTCAGTGGCGTTCCTGCAGTAAGCTTTTGAAAGAATTTGAAGGAATGCAATGCACATGTCATTGTCGTCGGTGTCCTCCTAGACTCTATGACTAAAGAGTGTCTATCTTATGACATTTGGACGTTGCCATGAATCCTCGGATATTCTTTTCGAGGGTGTATCCTTGATTGAATCGAATGTTACTAAGGGATGCCAAGACGGCCTAAGTCTTTGACTTCCTCCCCTCTCGAGGTTTCAAAGTTGGATTTTGGAACACCTCGGCGTAGATGGCATGATACTATAACCGAAATGGCGTAAGCAGCGCTGTGCCGAAGCCTGGTGTAAGTGATTAGCACTTTTAACCCGAGTGGTGTAAGCACCATGCCATTCTCTCCGTTGTTCCTAGTTTTCGGTTTGAAACCTCGATGGGGTTTAAGACAAGGACTTAGGAAGTATCGATTTCCCGAAGTCTCATGGATTAAGGATTTGAAAATTCTGGTAACGTGCAACATCGAGATGCACGACTCGTCATCGGTCCAAGGCAAACGCCGAGTGGGCGCAAGACAGACTCGACAAAAGACATCCTAAAAGCCGCCCTAGCATGCTCCTACGCAAAACGATCATGAATGTATGTACAAGCATGCGATAGGGAAAACAGTAACACATATGGGGTTAGAAACAAATAATCCTACCCTGCGGGTTCCTGTCTTATGTTGAAAGGTTCTAATGCATTGTAAGCGCTGTAGAGGCCGGTTTTGGCTTAAAGGGGTTCCTCTGACTAGAGCCGCGATATACCTCCCATTGCAACGCGTGGAGCAAAGCAACGGTCGAACGGTAGTACGACTCATCATCGTCCAAGGTTGTTGGGCGTTCGAGGACCCCGGGCTCCAGTAAACTGTGCCGGTTACCCAAAACACCTCAACAGGGCTGACCAACCATCGATACGAACGGAGAACGCCGAAGAATGATTAAATGAGAGAGAGATGCAACGCTTTTGAAAACAAATGCCTTTTGAAGCTTGGCTCACTTTTGTTAATTGATACTTGTAGAAAACTACACAAGAGAACAATAGTAAAAGCCCCAGTTCGGATTGGTCGGATGCTGAGATCCTGTTACGTTACCATTCCGTTCTTCAGTAGCGCGGAGCGTACTGTTTTGACAAGCTTTTTGAGAATTGTTCAATTATGTATTAATCGCCAAATATCAATCAACGCAATAGTTCCCCAGCGGAGTCGCCACTGTGGGCACGCGCCCCCGAAAATTTTATTCGTAAAATCGGGTGCGGCCCCCTTTTGTTGTTGGAAAAGCGCGGCGAAACGCCTCGATTCAGAGTCGCCACTCGGGTTTTAGCGGTAAGAATACCCAAGGAACCGAACTCGAAAACGTTTGCCACGTTTGTTTGAGTTTGAAAAAGGCATGGACCGGTCCGTCGTCACCTTCGATATCTGAGGTTCGGGAGCTAGGTTACGAGAGGGGAAGGGTTTTATGGCACCCCTCTCGCCCAATCCGGAGATCGGTCTCTACTCGGGCATTTTGTAAAAGCGCTTGCATTTTTCTCTCATTTGATCATTCTTTAGCCAGTTAGTGCGGGGGAGCTGTTAATGGGGGGGTTAAAACTTTAACAAGTTGTGATTTATGACAACAATGCTCATGAATGGCTTGATCGCAATGCTACAATATAGATTGAGAACAAGCACTGCGCAAACTGGACAAAATGCAGTACGCTGCCCCGCAGGGGCGTGAGCAAGTTCTACCAGCATGCACTGGCCGAGCCACTGCATGTTGATATGACTTGCGCACGCCACAGGGAGACCGGCGTACTCCACTCATCTGGTTTCACAGTCCTTGTTTGCAACCCTCTGGGCTCTGGAAAAGGACCAGCGCACACCCAGGACAAACTATGCAGTTAAATAAGCAGGATATATATATTTACAGACAGCTGGGATGGCTTGAAGCCATGAACATAGATAAGAAACCCCCTAAACAGAGTGGGGACAGAAAAGAGGCCAAGACTAAACTAAGATGCAAGGGCCAGCCACTGGATCCTAGCTTTAACTGCCGTACGCCAGTCATTGACTGCCGTACACACGTTTGACCCTAATCCAGTGCTTGGCTTTTACATCATCTGAGCTCTGGAACATGACCAGAAGGATCCCAGAGGCCTTCCAAACAGAAAAAGAATAGGCAATAACCTTTGTATCTCAACAGTTCTAAACATACAGAAAGCAATAAACTGGTTATTTAGCATGCAAGGGTGATCGACATAAAGATAGAACAAAAGGAATGACGATCCATGATCCCCACGCCAGTTGTGCTCGTACTGCCAAAACTGGCGTACGGCATAGTGTTACTGGCGTGCGCCATGTTCGATCTGATACGATCGTCGAATTTTACCAGTTTGAGGCCAGGACTAGTATTACTTACTAGCCTGGGCCTCACTGGTTCCCCTCAGGGGCCAAGAACAGAAAGGGACACAAAGGTGGTATACCTTTTTGTTTGAGGATTGAAGGTGGTATTGAACTTTAAAGCTTGGAGATGGAAGCTTAGATGGTGACTGGATGTCAGCAGGGTGTGTGGAAGTGGACTGTTTTTCTTTCTCTTTCAATGGAAGACAAAGAGATGGAGAGCAAGAAAGGAGGAAGGAGAGAGCTTCTTCTTCTTAATGAGGCCAACCCTTTTGTGAACTTGGTAACCCTTTGCAAGAGTGTGAGAGGGGAGTATATATAGAGGGGGAGTGACTGAGATCAGTTTGGTCTAGGGCCTTGTTTGGCTGGTTGGAGGAAGAAGGGAGCCTCTCATGCATTAAATGCATGGGACTTGCCTTGATGGGGGTTGTAGGAGAGAGAGGGAACGGGCCTGGACGATATAATCATCAAGGGCTACTGTGGCCGACGTCAGGGTGGCACAAAAGTCCCGCCCAAGTGGCTGAATAAAGTTGATTTGACTGGAATTGACTGGCGTGCGCCACATATGAACCTGCGTGCGCCGATTATAACTGGGTCAACGGTCGATGACTGACACGTGGCAGCTAACTGGCGTACGCGTCCAATACACTGGCGTGTGCCAGTTGGGTTTTGCTGGGGCTGTTTGGCTCTGGTTTGAAAGGTTTGAAATGAGTTTGAAAAGGGGTTTGGGACGCTCAAAGCTCAAACACACCATTATCCTCAGACTGTTCTCGACCAAAATCATCATCGGGGAAATAAAAGATCGACAAATAACGTTATCTGGACAGTCCAGAATGGGGTGTCTACAACTTGGGGAGGTGTGTGTGGCTTGACAATCAATGGTCCAGATTGCACGGTGTTGTGCATAATTTCAATCTTCCAACTGTTCGGCAATCCAAACCGTATCCTACACAGGACCATCCCCATTACGAGGGGATTTATCCATGAACATCTTGGTCATGAAGTATGTAGTGGTTATTGATGGTGGTGGCAAGGTGACTCAAAGACTGTTGACTAACAAGAGTTATGGATACTGAAAGTCAAGCTCTATTATCCCCACACAAGGTACATTCAATGGGAAAACTTGACTACAATACGAGTTTGATGTAATACCTCTTTTGTCTTATGTTTTTTGGGGTTTGTTATAACAATTTGGGTTAAAACTTCAACTCGCTGCGTTAGATTAAGTTGTACTCCCTACGTCCCTTTTTAAGTGTCTTGCTTCGTAACTTTAACTTATTAAAAATACATCATCATTATACCTTTCACATCAACTTTTTCCTCCACTTTCCCTACTTATCCATTATCATTATACTTTTACTCATTAATTTTTAAAAATGGAATCTGCTTTTAAGGACATAATAGACAATGCATCAATTTTTACCCACTAACTTTACAAAATGAACACTTATTAATGAACATGTCAAAATGAAATACTAGACTCTAAATATGGGACGAAGGGAGTACTACTCGATTTGTCTTCTTTGTCTTCATATTTTTCTTCTCTATTTTTTTGTAGGGGGTATTCTAAACTATGATTGGAGCATGAGAGGCAAATCCCATTTCAATATCCTCGCATCATCCTACCTCTCTGTTTTTTTGTTTTTTGTTTTGGCATGTATTGACTTTAACATGTACACATAAACGTACATTTTTTTGATCCGCACATAAACATACACTGATTTGCAGAGAAAAGCCATGAAATTAAAACTAAATTAAAATCTT
Source organism: Rhododendron vialii (assembly GCF_030253575.1). Lineage (NCBI taxonomy): Eukaryota > Viridiplantae > Streptophyta > Magnoliopsida > Ericales > Ericaceae > Rhododendron > Rhododendron vialii. The sequence goes on along the minus strand of NC_080557.1, from coordinate 49,033,063 downwards.
TCAGCATACAAATTTGCTAGCTTGATGGGATGCGGATCCGATCAGTCCTAATTTTTAAGATACTTTTGCATCAATATTTAGAATGAATAGAGATTTTTAACCTTTTTTTTTTATGTACTTTAAAACAGGGGTGCAAAGACAGCTCCATGGGCTCGAGTCCGGGTACATGAATAAGATACCACTTAAGTGTCCATAGTCTATTGCTCAATTGAGATCTTTAATTAGGCACGACATAACTAAATATTTAGGCATAAATATTTACTTTATAACGTGCGTTTTTGTACTGTACTAGTATAATTTTGAGATATAGGGGGTGTTTTAAAGTTGGTGTTGGTTCTTGCACTTGCATTTTTAAAGTGCAGATATCTTTTCCGTTTTTACGAGTACTACCATTTGCACCGACGGTTTCCATAGGGAAATCGTACCGACGGCCACCGGACGGCTGATTCGAGCCGTCCAAAAAAATTTTTAAAAAAAAAGAGGGGGCTTTAGCGGAAATCAACAGCATCCGAGGTGTGTAAGGTGCTTGATCCGAGCACCCTTTTTTAGTGTATATATGTATATTCTCGCGAAAAAATGGTGCTCGGATCAAGCACCTTACACACCTCGGATGCTGTTGATTCCCGCGCAGCCCCCTCGTTTTTTTTTTTAAATTTTTGAACGGCTTGGATCGGCCGTCCGGTGGCCGGAGACGGCCACGCGCGGCCGTCGGTACGGTTTCGGTGCAAATATCTTTTCCGTTTTTACTACATGATGATGACAAAATCGCATTGTCATACAGGAGTACTGTTTTCCGCGACCAGGTTTTCACCAAAAATGGACCCCAAAAAAAAATTTTTTAAATAAAGAATGAAAGTGGTTCTGTTAATCAAATCACGAATACAGTACAGAATTACATTAAAAAGAGAACCGGCTTTGATTAAGTTGGGTACGTGTTTGTCTATTTTACTGATAGTCGACTAATCGACTAGAGATTGCTAAGTGTGCTGGAAATGTGGGTGTTTGTGGTGGTGGAGTTTGGTTCCTTGCCGTATTTCAGGACTTCTCTGGAAGCAAACTTAATGAAGTGAATGGAGATGGAAGAAGAACAACAAAATGGACTTTATTATCCCTCGGTGTAGAAGTCAAATCGACTATGAGAACACAATCGAACAGACGGTTAAATTACAAGCTACTCCTAGAGCAAGAAATGTAAAGTACAGATAAAAGTAGAAGCCTTTGGGCGATTGATTGGGGGCTCTAAATATCTTCCTTTCTTGTATTTATAGGCTGTTGTCGACTTGAAATTCAAATCATACGGACTTCCCTCCTTCGATTTGAATTAGTTGGCTCCATGCTCCCTATTCTTGCTCCACTATCTGCATGAGGCGGTTACTTCTCCATGATCTCACATGTTTCCAACGTTGTAATTATTTCAACTGCCTGCTTGCATTAACCGTCTGACTCACGATCCGCATGTGATACAAAATTCTGACACGTGTCCAGTCGAATATCAACCGTTTGATCAGTCCATTTTCCTTAACAGGCTTCATATTGCATTTGCATTATATCAATCGGTCTAAAATGCGTTGACACGTGTAACATTCTGACCCAATCGATTATAATATACTAAATACTAAATTATGGTGTAAACAATGCCCCCCTATTTACCTGAGTTAAATATTAACTTTGGTAAATATTTCGCTTAGCAAATCACCACCTATATAAGGCAGAGTACTTCAAATTTAGGGCACGAATCGTGCTTTTTCTCACAGAACGTTGAAACAGCTCTCGAACCCTAGAACAGCTTCCGAACCCAAATGGCACCGAAATCCAAACTACAGATCGTCAGCGACCCAGTTGAAGATCCGGCCACCGAGTCAGTGACGGAGGATTCCTTCCGATTCCCTGAATCGTACCGAAACGGGATTGGCCAAAACCAGAAGACTCAAGTTCTGATTCCTGACGATAATGTCAGTTCTCACTGCATATTGGGTCCAATCTCTGCCTAGTAAGGCATTGTAATTAGATGAAGAATCGATTACGAAAAACGTTGCATTCATCTTCCTATTTCCAATCTGTAGTTGTAAGGATATGACCCCCTTAGCAGGAGAACACCCTCCAGCGAAATTGCCAACTGTAACCTCTGTTGGGATCAGGTCATCATTGGTTTTGTTCAAAACTTTGAGCATTCGAGCAGGTAAAATATTAACTACTGCCCCATTGTCGACCAACACTTTCGAGATAGGTTGGCCATTCATATGCAGTTTAATATACAGTGGTCTTAAATGCCTTATTGAGGCATCATCAGGTGTTCTAAGAACTACAACACTGTTTCCATGTTTATCCGTCTCAACATTAATGGGCTGTGACTGAGGATGCTTCTCTTTGTCCATTATTTTTACAATCGATTGGGTATTATCCTCAACATCGCCTGCCAAATTCATTGGCTGATTTGGTTTTGCCTTAAACTGCTTAGGCAGAACTAAAATCATATTACACTGGTAGTTTATAGGTACTGACCCGAATTGGATTGCGGCCAGGCTTTCTCCAAATGTTGCAGATCTCTGTGGAGACGGTGACGCATCTTTGATCAGGTCTTCCTGTTCTGACCCTTCGTCAAAGAGATCATCATCATCATCTGCCTCCATGAGCTTCTGGAATTCCTCCATTTTCTTCTTTAAGCTCTGCTTCAATTCTTTTTTACCCTTCAGTTGGGCAGTCGACTGGGGAGGATCTGTAGCACTACTCTTTTGCCCCCCATGCTTTTGAATTATCTGCTTTGGGCCACTAGTTTCTCCTTGATCCCGGGTCCATACCATGTTTGGAACCTTTGATGGTTCCAATCTCTCTCTTGGTTCGAACACATGGTCCCATGGGTCACCATAAGCCCTGGCTGCAAACTTCCTTTGAAGCCTTCTTTTCTGTGAACTGGATACCTTAGTGTACCAACCCTCTGCTGGGAACTTTGGATGGCTAAGCGTGCTCCATTCCTCGTGATCATTATTGGGTGGCATTACCATCCTAGGTTGGTGCCATCCACGTCCATAAGGTCCTCTACCTCGTGGTCCAGTATCTCTTCTGAAACCAACACCCCTTTGACTAGGGTATCTCCTCTGATTAGGAAATTGGTACCCCGCCGCCTCAAGATCTTGGCAAGAAGGCACCCCAGGCCTTGCAGGCACGACTGGATGTCCCCTGAATAAAAATGGTCCATCATCTGGCCCATAGCAATGCTCTGACTCTATTCTGTTAAAGAGCCCCGGATCTATACCTTCATAAATCAGTTTGGCTCCCACATAAATTTGAAGGTCATTTCCTCCCATTGTGTTGAACCTCAGTCCGGACTTGGAGAATGCACTTCTCTGATCTTTTTCTGCTATAATTGCTTCCCCATACTGGACTTCATGCCCACACCTAATGCAGAGGTAGTCGTTTGGGAATCTAGAGGTATGAGACTTTGCTGACTCTTCTTCAGTCTGCATGTGATCCTCCTCCCCCTGCTTTTGTTTCGTCACATTGGAACCTAGCCTTTTGGCTAGGCCGGCCGTCACCATGTTCACTTCAATCTTGGGAAAAGGATTGGATTCAATTCCCATGGGATCCTTGTCGCCTTTAGCATACTGCAACAGTCCCTTCTGGATCAAGTCCTGCACACAATTTCGGAATGTAACACAGTTGTTAGTATTATGCCTAAATGAATTGTGCCATTTACAATATTCTTTTCCTTTTCTATCCTTATCAGAAGGAATAATATGCCCAGGACTCAAAGTAACAAATTTTTGTTTCAACAATTCATCAAATATTTGGTCAGCTTGTGCCAAATCAAACGAATATTGTCTATAATTTGCTTGCCCCCCACGCCTATTGGGTTGAGATGAAGGCATATTCATTGGTTTTTCTGTTTTAACCAAAGTGTCACAAATTATAGGGGTCTTTCCAATGACTTGCGCTACATCAATCTCAATATCACCTTCCACATCTTGGTAATATGTTCCTAGAGACGTGTTCCTCAAAAGCTCTTCTTCTTGTAAAATAGCTTCAAACTGAGATGCCCTCATGGAGAGCTCAAACAGATCTTTGAAATTAGATCCATTAAACTGCTTTTTAAAATTAAACTCGAGACCATCTTGAGCTATTCGAACTATCTCGGTCTCTGGCACATTACAATGACATTGGTTTCTTAATCTCTTAAATCTAGTTAAAAACTGTTCTGCCGTTTCATTTGGCTTCTGCTTTAACTTAGCCAAGTCGGCAATTGAGACCTCTGGTTCATGTCTAAAATATTGAGCATGAAATTGTTCTTCCATATCTTGCCACGTATGGATAGAATTTGCAGGCAGGCTTATGAACCATGTGAATGCTGTTTTAGTTAATGAATGTGGGAATAATTTTAACTTAAAAACATCATCAGAGCCAAGTTCTCCTAACTGTAGACAAAACCGTCCTACATGTTCAATTGTCGACTGATTTTCTGTACCACTAAAAAGTGAAAGCTCAGGCAATTTATACCCTCTTGGCAAAGGAACATTGTCAACCCAATGTGGGTAAGGCTTTCTAAACATGGGTTTTTCCACCCTGCGTAGCCCTGGTCCGTACACATCTTGGATGACTTCTAATATTTGTGCCCTATTAATATTCATGGGATCTGGGGCTCTAAGGACATTTGGTACATAAGGTTGTGCAAGAGGGCCATTCTGACCGTTCCCATTGCCAATGTTTGGCACATTGTGAACGTACTGACCACTATTTCCATTATTCGGTCCTACTGGCATAGTATGATAAGTATAACTGCCATGATTTGGCAGAGTTTGTGCGGCATTGTATATGTGTTGACCATTATTCATGACATGGACTCCTGTGAAACCAGCCTGAGGACTTTGACTAGAATTTAAACCATGATTCTGACCATTTCCACTACTGTTACCAACTTCATATATAGATGGGACACTCTGGTAAAAACTAGTTGGCTTGATTGTGGACCGTAGAGCAGTTGCTTCAACAAACGGTCGACTGTGCACATTCATATTTGAATCGAATGCTGGATTTGTATATACCTGTTGAGGTGACTGTCTAGGCAGATCTCCAGTTTGCAGTTGCTCATGTACTACACCATGTGCATCCACATCTATGACAGATGGGGGCGTAACTACCCTTCTCAATAGGGTAATCAATTCCTGTGCCGCTTCGTCTTCTGGGTTAGACAAAACTTGTGCCAACTGCCTGGAAAGGCCCTGTATATTTGTTGGTGCGCTCAAGCCATTTCCTTGGCTATTTTCTGGCACCCTTTGTTCAGGATGCGCCACGTCAGTTTGGCTTTCTAGGCCTTCATTCTGAGGCTCTGCAGGTCGGTCGCCTTGTTTCCTTGTCGCTGGTGCCATTACTTCCAAATTAGTAATGATGCCCTCCTTCTAGCGCCAAAATTGTTTGTCTATTTTACTGATAGTCGACTAATCGACTAGAGATTGCTAAGTGTGCTGGAAATGTGGGTGTTTGTGGTGGTGGAGTTTGGTTCCTTGCCGTATTTCAGGACTTCTCTGGAAGCAAACTTAATGAAGTGAATGGAGATGGAAGAAGAACAACAAAATGGACTTTATTATCCCTCGGTGTAGAAGTCAAATCGACTATGAGAACACAATCGAACAGACGGTTAAATTACAAGCTACTCCTAGAGCAAGAAATGTAAAGTACAGATAAAAGTAGAAGCCTTTGGGCGATTGATTGGGGGCTCTAAATATCTTCCTTTCTTGTATTTATAGGCTGTTGTCGACTTGAAATTCAAATCATACGGACTTCCCTCCTTCGATTTGAATTAGTTGGCTCCATGCTCCCTATTCTTGCTCCACTATCTGCATGAGGCGGTTACTTCTCCATGATCTCACATGTTTCCAACGTTGTAATTATTTCAACTGCCTGCTTGCATTAACCGTCTGACTCACGATCCGCATGTGATACAAAATTCTGACACGTGTCCAGTCGAATATCAACCGTTTGATCAGTCCATTTTCCTTAACAGGCTTCATATTGCATTTGCATTATATCAATCGGTCTAAAATGCGTTGACACGTGTAACATTCTGACCCAATCGATTATAATATACTAAATACTAAATTATGGTGTAAACAGTACGTGCGCGTATCTTTAACCATCCATTCTATGATGGCTTCTCGAAAACACAATGATTGTGAGAGTTCCGGCTTTGAATGAGGTTTTTTCTCTTCTTTAGAAGTTCCATTACTACTAAAGTTTTTCCTTTGCATTCTTTGGAAGTTCAAGTCCAACGCAAGAACTACAGTACATACTAGTTACAAACAAGAATGCGCAATTCGCTGATGAAGGACCTTGGCAGGGTCGTTGATGGCCTGTCCCTAATCGGCAAGGAGGTGGTGAAACAATCTCAAATTCGCAATCAAAATGGGGATTTGGGATCCCTAATTACCAAAGCAATCCTCACCGTCACAGACCTCTCTGGACTCACCAGTGGCAAGGTCCGGGAGTTCGTCAACCCTCCTCCTCCTCCTACTAATTCTAATTCTAATTCTAATTCCCGAGAAACGAGTATCGTGTACTTTGCGGCTGAGGAGAGGCAGCCCCAAATATCCGTTCAACGAGATCAAGCTGCCCCCCATCTCTCATCACATCCGACACCACCAGTACCACCACCACCGTCATTGCCATCGGACTTCGACAGAAAAAGGACGGAATGGGGCTTGGGGACGACAAACAATGGTAATTGTAATGGTTCTACTGTCAACAGTCCTCCGCTGAGTGGTGGGGATCCGGATAATGAAGGTTCGCCCACTTCAGAGGGCAATATTGCTGTTGCTAGTGATGGAGCCAAAGAAGAAGAAGAGGCTTCTTTACCGACTGCCACTGCTAAGAGACAGAGGAGGCCAAGGGAGAGGAGAGTTCCTTCTACGCCTTTTTCTAGAGCTCTTGGGTAAGATGTTCTTTTTTCTTCTTTTGTTTGGGTGAATGAGGTGTATTGTTGAAAGAAAATATTGCATATGTCATGAGAGCATACGCTACAGTACGAAAGATAAGTACCTAGGCCAAAATTAATAACTAGGGCAGCTCAAAAACACTGGAAGGAATAAACCTTTTTGAAACAAGAATGGAAGATCACTTGATCTGGGCATCTGCAATACTTTGAAGATTCTGTAGCTCATTCCATGCCATGGCCCCCCTAGCTATACCTCTAATAATTTGTGAGAATGTTTGCCACTAAACTTGCCAATGGACACAGTTGATTTCATTGGGCCAAGTTGTTGGGAGTCTGATCCGCCTAAGGTTGTCCCATGTGTGCATAGGCCCAATCCATTGGGGAGTATCCACGGACTCCGCACCACATCACCTAGATCCAATATACATTGAATGTTCCATATCCACTTAAAAGTCTAAACCTTGTAAGTGGTGAGCCACCTAATTGTATATTAAGGTCTAACCATTTTTCTATTTATCCGATGTGGGACTCAATCCTTCACACATGTTTCCAACAATCTCCCCCTCATGTGTGAACTATGCATTCGGCCTAGCTCCCCCTTGATTTGATCCATTTTACTCCCCTTAATTCTTGAACTATTACCATTCTCCAACATCGTCTTCGAAACTTAGGCTTATTCATCGCACCCACTCCATCGACAACCACCGTACTCTACGAGAGCCACCTTGTTGCCAGCCGCCTGTTGCATGCACTAGAAATTTTCCTGCCCCATCTAGAGTTGCAATGGATTTTCCCGCTCCTCCGAGAGTCTCCATGCTAGCCCATACTTCCAGGAGAGTTTGCCCATAGATCGTCAGCCATCGGCTCAGATATCACTGGCTGGGAGTTTGATTTGAGGTTTTCCCATATGTGCGTAGTCCCAATCCACTGGGGAGTATCCACGAAATCCACATCACGTGGACCTGTTATACGTTGAATGACCCATATTCACTTATAAGATTAAGCCTTGTAAGTGGTAAGCCACCCTTGTTGAAGCCTTTTTCTATTTATCCGATGAGGGGCTCAATCCTTCATAGGCTTAAGAAATGCAGCACAGAGAGCAAATCATGAGTCAACGATTCCCTAGTGCATCTCTTCATATGTGGTATGGAGTCTTTGCCTAATAGCAAGCCTCAATAGAATCAAACAATGCCTAGGAACAAATTATGAGCCATATAGATTTGGAAAAAGAGCAGCTGAAGGAAAGTTTTTTTGGGAGACTAATCTTTTACATTGCATAGGAGTCAAGAAGTCTGTCACTTTATCTGTGGTATGAGTGCTTCCATTATAGCAAGACTTTTAGGGGGGGGGGGAAATGGTCTAGGAATACTATTTGGGAACCAAACCAACTTGTGCCAAGCCACCAGTGGGTTACATAGGCTTATATCCATTTAGCTACCCACCTTGGTTGATACGTCCAAAGATTCCCATCTTTTTTCTTTCTTTTTACACATATTATAGACTGGTTTTGTGTTGTGAGGTTATATTATACATCCTTGCTTCACTTAGAACTGGTGCTTTCTATTGAGCGCCTGACACGAAGACGTTTGTGAATTAGCATGCCCAGATCTTGTAGGCTGTAAACTATGTTTGCACCAGAAGCTAATTCCATGGCTCTTTCGAACAACCCCATTACTTTTTGTTTCTCCTATTTGCTCTGATTGGAACCTGTGGAAAAGAAAAGAAAGGAAAAGAAAATAAAATGGGAAGAAAATGGAAGAGAAAATTTACTATTCTCAAAACTTAAAATTGTTATTTTCTTATCTCTTTCTCTCCCAACCAAACAATAGGAGGGAAATTTTTTTAGTTTTCCTTTCTTTCCCTTTCCTTTCCTTAAGTTCCAAACAAAGCCTTGATTAAGCTGTTGGTGCTTGGTAGGTCGTCAAATATGCCAGATATTCTAGTTTGGAGAAGTCACCTAGTAATGTTCATCCATCCTATACTATTGACAGTTAAACCATGTCATTAGCAGGTCCATATACTGTTAAACTTCTATTGCAAGCTCATTTTGAGTCAATACAAGTTAGGTCCAATGCCAGCCTCTGTTTTGGATCTTCTTCTTTTAAATGTAAAATTTTCATACAAAGCATGTTTATGTATAATTTCCTCCAACTACCATGGATCTACTTTTCTTTAATTACCTCATCATGTATGTCCTCAGAACTGTAATTTGTCGGTCCAAATAGAAGTCTTTGTTCTACATTAGTCTTGACTCTTCACCCAAGTTCAATCTTGCATGGACCTGTTTTATCTTGTAAACAAACTAACTTTCTAACAATTCGATATTAGGTCTTACTTTCAGAGTTCCGCTTGTATTGGTCATCATTCCTTAATGTCCTCTTCCATTACAAGTGCTGGAAGTTTACTTAATTCTCCTTTATGTTGTATGGAATTACTAGTTTTGTTCCTCTAATAGTGATCAAGGAAGTGCCTTATCTTCGCTACTGCATCCTGCCATCATGAAAGCAAAGTTAAAACTCAACACGTTTGACATTGTTGGAGTTTCAGAGTTTTTGGTTTATTTTGTTTTCAAGTACAACTTGTATATCCAACGTTACGATGAGGCCTGGTGTCACTTGGGCTTCAAATTTCTGTATAGGAGTTTGTTACACTTTTCATCTAAGATTATTCTAGCGTATTAAGAGTTGAATGTACCTTGGTCCTTTTTATTTTTGGCTTCCATTAACATGATCTTATTATATCAGTTTTCTTGTTTCAGGATTTTTTAATTACCAGATCTTCAATTTTGAAATTCTTGTCTCCATTTATTTTCTCTTTACACCCATTCACACTCAAGACATCTGGACAAGATTAAAGAATTGTTTGCTTTATACTTACAGATGCAGTGCCTAAAACATATTCTTGCAAGTGAATATGTCCTGGTCCCTTGATAAGTAAAGCTAACTCTTCTGGGGAAATTCTTCTATTAAAACCTCATCATGTCATGGTGCATTTGGGAGGTAAGGTATCTCCTTTCATTCAAAAGAAGCAGCCATTGACGGTGTGAAAAGGCAGTTCTTGGATTTTGTTAAATAGTTTCATCATCTGGATTTAGTTCCCCACCTAGATTTACATCAATTGTCGATGGATTGTACCTCATTGTTTGTGCTGGATAGCATGATATACCGGGTTAACCGGGATCTAAAGGGGTTTGGATTTATGTAATAAAGGCTTGGGTATGAGAATTGGATAACGTGTATGTCTAGGCAATGTACCTTCCTAAACCCTTAATCTTGGCATTCCGTGCGTGATATGTTTTTGGTAAGGGGTACGTGGACATTCATGACCGGTTATGTATATTATATCGAGTGCTCTGTTTTGAGTCTTTTGACATAAGACAGTACTGTTCAGGAATGATCTAGAAATTTAGTGAGCTTTAGAAGAAAGAGAAAGGATTTCTATATTCCACCCATGTGACAAACTATAAATTTTTCTTTGCCATCAAATGTGAGATGGTTCATTTGTAAACATCAAAATTTTGAGGATCTAAGTGTCCAATTCAGGTGCAGGTATCGGGCATATATCCCTGACCTTTTGCCCTTGTCATACCCGTGCACTAAAACTTCACAGGAGAATCAGAGATTCCATGTAACACCATGTGCTGTAGCACTTTACGGTTTTGGGACAGTTGGTGATCAAACATGGTCTGAGAGCTAAAGTTGGTGGAAGCCTTGGGTTCAAGTCTCTATGTTTACATTTCTTGCTTGTTTGAATTCTGCTTGTTTCTGCATTTGCAAATGTTTTAATTTGCACATGCAAGACAGGGTTTGTAAGAGGATGTGTTAGAGAGCTTGATATGAAGCTCAAACACTTCTACTGACCTCATGTATCAGTGTCCGAGATGTCTGTGACACGCATATGCCCTAAAAATGTTTGAATCTGCTATTTATATTGTTTTTTACTTGGGCAAATGGGGATTCAATGATGTTTGGGATAAAAGTGTGAAATAAAAAATTGAGAACGGGAAATAAGACACGAGCACATAGACTTTTTGTTAAGTTCATTCGTCATAAGCCTTAGCCAGGTTGTAGAACAAAAGTGAAAGGAGGGGAGGGAGAGGGAGAGGATGGACAGAGGTCATGAATTACTCTAATCACATTTCAGTCTCTCTTTTGTTCTTCTTCTCTGTGCTTTATTTTTTTCCACTTCAAGTGGGTAGTGTGATTTAGTATTATCAGTCTTTGTTTTTTATGTCTGGAATTCTGGATAATGTTTTGTTGTTTGTTGTTCTTTTACCCCGAATTTATTTGAAGAATGGTGGTGTTAGAAATTTGGAGGCATCCAACCCATAAGGGGCAACAGCTGGAGTTATTAACCAAGCTTGAGTGACTTAGAGAACTGATGCAGGTTAAGTCTCTAACACTCCCCCACAAAGGTCGGTTGGTAGCATGTGAAGGTGATTGACCTAGAGGTGATAGAGAAACATATTTGAGGCAGAGACTTTACACACGAGGCCACCCAAGCCCCAACACTGCTACCATCTTAGAAATTTAGAAGTATCCAACCTCCAACCAAGTGATTAGAGAGAACCGATTTGGCATAACATTATCACACTTGGTAATATGTATATGGAATTATGTCTTATCCTTTTAATTTATTCAACATGTCCCGGACATGTCCTAGTTGAAGAGAATAGGCATGCCTTCGCGTCCATCCCATGTCATGTTAGTCTCCTATGGATGTATATGTGCTCCTTAGATATACGTTGCAGGGTCACTACTTGGTCCATTTCCTGACAACTTAAATTTTTGAGACAATTGGCAATTTAATAGTTTCTAATGGTTATTTCCTGCCATTGTTTCCTTTTTCTTGACAAATAGTTAATTTAGTCCCAACCGTTACATATTTGATATTACTTCTCACAAATACAAGTAATCTGGAACACTCTGAAATGGAGCTTATGATTGATGTAAGTTTTGAGAGACTGCATTCGTATTTGGTGAACTATTCCCAAACTAGTTTTCAGCACTGCTGCATCATTCACATCTTTGTAGTGCGAGCAAGTATTTTACTTTCCTTTCTCATTTAAAACATACCTTAGAGATGGCTTGTGGATCCACTAGTTAGAGAAACTGAAAGGTGTAGATAGTGTTTTCTGATTCTTCTGACACTCATTTTGGCTAAATGCCTAAATTACTTACTATTTTGAAGGTTTGCGGGCCTCGGAGCTGGTCTTGCATGGGGGACATTCCAGGAATCTACCAAGAGGCTTCTCTTTGGTACGCCTGACTCACAAGAGAAGCAATCTGTTGTTTCCCCATTCTTATCCGAAAGAAATGCGGAACGTTTGGCTCTTGCACTGTGCAGAATGCGTGGAGCGGCACTTAAATTAGGGCAGATGCTGAGTATTCAAGATGAATCTGTTATACCTCCTCCGGTATTTTCATTAGACCTTCTACGTCGTTAATGTTGCTTCCTATGCATATAGTATGCTCATCCAACATTCATTGTAAAGGGGGTGGCCTGTAAATTTTGACTATTGTTTCAGCTGGCTAGTGGGAATAAGTCCAAGTGTTCAGAATTGAATTTGTAGATTCTATTGTGGATTTGTATTCGATTGCCATATACCCTTGAAGGCCTATTAGTTATTGGCTACTCTTGATGTATAGCGTAGTTGTAGTGGCTTCATACTCTGATATAGGGGCATCCCCTTGATGCAAACCCTTACTTATCAGGAAAAAAAGAAGCATCCTAAAGATATCATAGTAACAAGTTACAAGTTTACTTGGTACTATGATACAAGTTTACTTGCTTAGCAAAAAAAAAAGTTACAAGTTTACTTCCAACAAAAGTAGAATAGACATATGTAGATTGCTTATCGTAGTGACTACCAGCCCAATCGATATCACTAAAGATGGTCATGGACTCATAGACTAAGAGTCCAGAGGGCAATGTATGAAACCTCGGCCAAGTGCACTCTTCAAGCTGCAAAAGTAGAACAAATAGCTCGAGCATGTGTTGACGAGGAACATGCAACCAATTGTATAAATAATATGGGGACGAGTAACAATGGGTTAAATTAATACCCTAGTAATCGTCAATAACATTCGAACTCAGTAGAAAGGTTATAAGTCATCATCCAACTTAACATTGGAGTCCATATGAGTATCAAGCGGTCGAGTGCCTAGAAGGCCACTAAGCCACTTTAAGATGGAAGATTGAGTAAATAATTTTTGGGATAAAGAAGTATGCTGAGGAGAGTGGACAACCCTGATGCTTGGAAAATACTGAGGGCACCCAAATTTATAGTACGGAATAGGTGACCCTAATGTAGCTTCAAATTAGCAAGAACAAAAAAATATCCTTATATTATTGTATAATTTAGATAGACAATCAATACAATCATGCTAGCACAAGAGTTGTGAATGAGCAAATGTAGAGTACCAAAAGCCATATGTGAGCGCAACATAACAAATTCTATCAAACTAGGTCTGAGGAGACTTCTTCAAACATACAAAGCCTTACACAAATGACAAACAAATGCATTCACTGCCAAAACAAGATAACCCAACAGTTGATCTATGTATACTCCCTCCTGAAAATGATATTGTGTTAAACCTGCACATTAATCTCACACATCTCTACACACTGACATGGCTTGGTAATGTGGCCAAAAAAAAAAAAGTTACTCCCACAATATCATTGGAGACACATTAGCTCACATTAAGGTAGTCATCTCTCTCTCTCTCTCTCTCTCTCTCTCACCTAGACAAACCACCGACCATTACAAACATACTCATCATTTGAACATCCAAATTCATCTTCTCCTATCTGGGACAATAATTTTGAATTTATCAAAGCCCCTGTTGGTCATCTTGGTGTTGAATCAATTAAGTCGACTCTTTCTGCACAAGCCAAATGAAAATTATGCTATTATTCTTGCAGAAGACGAACACAATACTTTGCTTTCGCCGAAAAGGATTTTTTCACTTTTTTCATGCAACCTTCACCTTATTCTTCATATCATCTATTGCTCGAAAAGAACTCCAAAATAGTTTTCGAATAGTATGCAAAATAAATTGAAGGCATAGATGTTACAGAGGCTGGTGCAATATTTAGAAGAAAGGAGGGTCGTGGAGGTGGCTCATGGTAGTGGCCGATGGTTCATTTGGGTTTATGAGAGAGAAAGTGGGTGGAAAGAGAAAAGAGAAGACTTGAAATTGGTGTATTTTCTTTTTCAGTTTTTTTGACGGCCACTTCAAATCTTGAAGCGTGTGTAAATTTGTGCGTTTGTATATAGTTATGTCTAAAAACAAGCATTCTTGATACCAAGTTAATGCGGGGGTTAAGACTTAAGACTAACTAACCAAAACTATGAGTGTTCGAAAACTCTGCAGACCCATCCTGAGAGCCATGGGTTGAGATGATGAGTGGTTGGGTTGGGCGGGTGAGGAACTCTTGTTTGAACAGGTGGGTTGAGCTGCATTTAGAATATGATCAACCCTACCCTCCTATGTACATGTAAACATGAAACGTGTCCTACATGCTACCATTCTGATATGTGACCCTGAGAACTAGAGCAGGATGGGTAAAATGGAAGAGAGCATTAGATTTGGCAAGGCCTTGCGATATTATGGAAGAGTCCAATTCCTATTAAGTTGAAGGGAAAATATTTATGATATCCCACTATGAATGCATGGTAAATGTTGTACTGTAAAAGTATCCATAGTCATCAAATTATTTAGCTGAAATGTGAACGTTGATATGGTTGAGTAGTGTAAGAAGGAAAATCTGAATTTAAGATGAACCAATTAGGAAGAAGCTTTATTCTTTAAAGATAATAGGAAAGAAAAGCAGTTTGAGATTTTTAGACAAATTAATGCGCCAGTAAGTAGGAGTTAATTGATCCAGATGGAAGGTCGTAGGTAGCACATGGTTACTGTTGATTAAAAACTATTCGAGTATGTGACCCCCTAAGAGAATCAATTGGAGGAAATAGGTCTATCTAATCAACCTCAATTAAGTAATTAACTGAGATAGAGACCGTTAAGATGTAGTTGTTTAAACTTTTATTAACTTCCAGAAATGCTACAAATGAACGCTTTTGGAGTAAGTTAAGTTCAAATATATTATTCAACCAAGGGTGTGGATCATTATAATTGGGTACGTAGATGCTTCACTGGAAAAGAGAATGAAGTAGAACATAAAGACAATCCAACATTTTTATGGAAAAACTAATATAGTATAAGTTGAAAATTTTGAACTTCAAAAGAAAAGGGTGAAGAAGAAGTGTAAAAATTAAGCAGAGCAAAACATGGAGGAAAAAAAAAAAAAAGAGGTTTGGATGTTGGCCCACCATATTGAAGGAGAAAATAGTTGTAGGCTTTAGCTGCTGATCTTTAAGCCAATGCCTTTGATTTTTCTAGTGTTTATTCTTCTTTATTTCTGGAGGATTGTCTTATTCCTCATACTCATCATTGGAGTCTGTTGGATTTGCCCAATAATTTGTTTGGAAGGTTTGGATGTTGGCCCACCATATTGAAGGATAGTTGTCGGTTGTAGGCTTGTAGGTACTGATCTTTAAGCCAATGCCTTTGATTTTTCTAGTGTTTATTCTTCTTTATTTCTGGAGGATTGTCTTATTCCTCGTACTCATCCGTGGAGTCTGGAGGATTTGCCCAGTAATTTGTTTGGGAGGTTTGGATGTTGGCCCACCGTATTGAAGGAGAAAATAGTTGTCGGTTGTAGGCTTGTAGCTACTGAGCCTTTGATTTTTCTAGTGTTTATTCTTCTTTATTTCTGGAGGATTGCTTATTCCTCATACTCATCTATGGAGTCTGGAGGATTTGCCCATTAATTTGTTTGGGACTCTCTTGTTCCAGCTTACCTTGAGTTGTTGCTCTGTAAGCCCCCACAAAAGATATCAAATTTCATTTTTTCTTTTGATGACAAAAATGTGAGATGGTATTTGTTGGCAGCTTTATGGAAGATGGTGATGCTGATCTATACTAACATGCTTTTTGTCCGTCCCATTGTCATATGCTTACGGTTTATAATCTTAATCAGAATTTTATGTCATAGTCTTATGTTGCTATAAAAGCACGATTACAGACCCTGAGTTGAAAGGATAAGCGGACCTTCAATTTTTCTTTCTTGGGTGACTTTCTTCAGTTTATTAAGTTTTCCTTAATTGAAATGGATGAACTTAATTTCATATATTAGCTCCAGCGCTTGTGATAGCTGTATCCTTTTGTAGATCTTGGCTGCATTAGATATCGTCCGTCAAGGTGCAGATGTGATGCCAAGGAGCCAGCTGAATCAAGTTTTGGATGCTGAACTGGGTCCTGACTGGTCATCAAAGCTGATTAGTTTTGATTATGAACCAATGGCTGCCGCAAGTATTGGCCAGGTGATGGAGGATGCTATATGCTGAATAATATTGCTTGTTTTTCCTTTCTTCTTCTTTGCGCACTTACCCCAAGTACTAATCTTATTTCCCCACCCAAAACCACCACGATTCGTATTGTAGTGATGCAATCAAATATCCAAAGAGATTCAAAGATTCAAAGAAAGGAGCAAAATCCCAAGGGGATATCCCCAAAGGGTAGAGAGAGAAACTTTGTCTCAATCAGTGTATTCAATATTCTTAATAATAAAAAAAACTGACAAATGAAAGACCAAGTCACTTATTTATAGACCAAGACCCTAATACCACTAAAGAACCAAAAATGACACAAAGATCCTTAATTCTACTGCATCATGCAGGAGGCAATGCTCAAGTGTCCTAAAACCGTCTGACATCAGTTGTGTCCGACCATTGTCCTATGGTACTAGAGACTTTTCCTTAGTGACGCCACAGCCCTTTTAGAATGTCTCCAATGGCATAACCAAAACTAAAAGATTTCTTAGCAATGTTGGTCCAAAGTATGGCTCACAATGGTTTGACCAAACTTAGCAACCCCTTAACCAATTATCAAATTTTGGCCTTTGGATAAGAAAACCTAGCAACTTTTCTCTTTGGATAACCAAATTTAATGGGGACAACACTCTCTCTTTCCTTTCTTTCTTTCTCTCATCCGATCACTGCCAATGGATCCACTTATATTTATTCCCAACTCTCTCTGTCTCTCTATATTAAAAATGGGTTTTTGATTATGGACTTAAAATGATCATTGTGGGACTTCACATTGTTAATCTTAGCAGCCCCTTAAATGGATAACCAAAAGATTAGGTGGCAACTTTTGATTATCTAATTTTGGTTATACCATTGGAGATACCCTTAGATTTGAGAAACCTTCTGTTCACTTAAGACATGCTTTTAGGAGCAGTGAGAAAATAGTACTGTTCAAGGATGCCAGGGTTTTATGTTTGTGAAAGGACATAAGTTGGTAAAAGATAAGTTACAGGTTGGGAACAAGGAGGTCAGTGGGAGAGGGGAATGATTACATCTTGGAAATAGTTGATGAGTTGGATAATTTGGAAGTGAAAGATGGGCTTGATGATTCTCTTATAGTGGAAAGAATTTCTTAAAGACGAAATTTAAAGAGGTTGTATAGTGGAAAGGAACTTCATGTAGCTGAAATAAAAAGTACAATGGTTATAAGCTAAGAGGCACAGATACGGACGCATATACAAAATACAAACATGGACACGGATAGGACTCAAGACACAACAATCTTTGTATAATAGGGACAAGGGGACACAACAGAAAATTTAGTTGTTTTCATGTGAATATTGTATCCAGAAACAACCTAATCTAGTATTACAGTTTTTAATTTTACCTTTCGTTATTCAGATATTATAATTTAAAGGAGAGTTTGATCAATTTGAATTATTTTGTTTGCATTTTTTCCTTTAAAGTTAAAATATTATTGTTTGACCCCCGGAGTAAGTTTTAGTTAGAAATTGGCCCCTGCAATTTTACTACTCATATCTCACTTAAGATGCGGGTGTCTCCAAGCGTCTTACCAACGTGTCCCTTGTGTGTCCCCACTTAAAAACTTAAAAATTAATTGAACATGCCACGTGGCATTCAAAGGGGACTAGTCACACAGGTTGGTGCTTCATTGGTTATGATATGGGATTTATACATCTAAGCTGTTCCAAAGGAGCAAAGGGCAAACCCAATGCACAAGGCTCCGCCATTGCGGAGTTTGAGGTTTGTGGATGAAAGTCTTCATTTTCTATGACGTTCTGTTATTAAGAAGGTTTGGATAGACATGGGATTGAAGATTTATATTGTTTACCAATTGGTTATGGTTGGGTGGAAAGGCCATGTGTGGAATCAGAAAGTAGAGAGGCTGTTTTTGGTTGTAAAATGAAAAAATGTCCAGGGCCAGAGGACTTTACGATAGACTGTTGGTTGTCATTTAGTTTGGTTTGATGAGAGTTCTTGCTGAGATATTTTGGGTTGGTACGCCATATACGATTGTTATGGTAATGTAAGGGGCATGGTTGTGTTGCTGTGTCTTTCATATCAATAGGTATACCAAAACGAATTAAGTTTAGTGGGATTATTAAGGCATCTGTGCCTATCCCCTTTTTAATGGAGGTCTCTGAAGGATTGAAACTGACAGATCCATCCTGAAACGTATTCATTTCGTTGTTTTCTTGCTCCTTCAAAACATTCATTTTGCTTCATCATTGCATAATTTCGTCGTGGTGGTGCGGTCTTCCATGTTTGATTTTAGTGACTAATATTTTATTTGTATTTTTTGTTCATGTTTTCCATATCTGATGTTCATCATAAAATGATTGTCAGGTGCACCAAGCAGTTGCAAAGAATGGTTTGCACGTTGCCGTGAAAATTCAGTATCCTGGTGTGGCGGATAGCATTGAAAGTGATATTGACAATGTAAAACTGCTATTAGACTACACAAATCTTATTCCCGAAAATCTTTTTCTGGACAAAGCCATGAAGGTAACAGCAGGCAGGGCAGAAAAGTCTTTTGAGTTTGGCATTTTGCTTATACTGCAATCGGTCATGTTATTTATTATGTCAAGGGGAATGTATTGTTTCGCTATGTTCTTGAGATCGGACTCAATGAGGTATTGTTGCAAGGGTTGGCTATGATTCTGCATTTTTGCTGCAATTTGTATTGCTTGGGATGGGCTGAGCCCATGCTAAGTTAATGGGTTAAAGTTGCGTTTGGCTAAGTTTGAGAAGGTCTTAGCTTGACTGAAAGAGCTCTCTGCCTGATGTATTGGCTATTTGGCTATGCATCATGTACGTGACGCATTATGCAAATTGTTAGGTTCTGCTTGCTGATAAATATATTGCTTCACGGTTACACAATAAGATTAGCATTGGTGGAAAGGTACAAAAGAATATGTTAAGTGGTTGTTTTTGCATGTATTTATACTTGGTCAGATTTTGGTTAGCCTTCTCAAGGTGGGTTCTTTGACCTTAAGTTGGTCTTATCTGTGAAAGGTGTTATGGTTGGGCTTAGTGTGGAATTAGGCATATTGTTGTTTTCTGAAAGGACTTGGGCAGGCTGATTTCATGCTTGGGCTGAGTTCTTACACCTCAGTTGGATTTTATATTGCCTGGCTTTTGGCTTCAGTAACAGCTCTTTTATCATCAACCATTTTACTTTGTATTGGTGGAACTTTTTTGGCCTTTGTTCTTTTTGGCAAATCATCTCAATTCTCTTTTTTATTGTCTCTGTTTTTACTTCATAGCTTGTCAGAAATGTTTGATGCACGTCTATATTCAAATTGTAGGATATTTATGCTTTATTTCGTTGTTCCCTTGTATTCGTGGATTTTGTAGAAGTATAATACGACAGAATCTTAGGAAGCAGTTGATTTTTGTTCAAGGATTATATAGTTAAAAGTAATATATTTGTTGAATATTAGATTCTATTTCTCTTGTCCACAAATTGGAATCTTTCACCTACTATTGTATCTTTCATCCTCATGCTTGACAGGCTGAGCTCCTACCATTGCTTTAGCAATGGGCTCTAGGGTGGAACCTATATCAAATTTTTTTTTTGTGTGTGTGTGTGTGTGTGTGGAGTATCTTAAGCTTTCCTACGCAATGGTGCAAAGACAGAACTAAATGGGGGCAAGCACCCCTCCCCCCCCCCCCCCCCCCCCCCCCCTTCCCTGCAGTTTGAGTTTTTTTTTTTTTAAATTTTATTACTTCACATGGTGCAAGGGGTACCGGTGGGAGGGAAGCTGTTTATAGGTAGCATTCCAATGGTCATGTAGGAGTTAATAGGCAAGGGTATGAGAAAGTCTATGGTGGTCTTGGATTTTGTAGTGGCTTTTGATCTTGTAGTTGTGAACACTTTTTTCAAGAAGAGAGAGGAATACCTAATTACCTTTAAGAGAGGGTACAATAGAAGTCAGATAGATTACTTTTTTGTTAGAGGTATTGAACATTTGTTATGCAAAGATTGCAAGATTATACCTAGAGAGTGTCTAGCATCACAACATAGACTATATTGCTACATATTTGCCTGAAAGGGCAACATAGACCAATGAAGGAGACTAGATGCGCACGAATTAGATGGCGTCAGAACATAATCTGCATCTTTCTTGTTCATATTTCGGCTCCCGTGTTTATGAAATCTTGGTTCTGTCCCTGTGTATGTTGCTCCCACATTCTCTACTATTAATGTTTGGAGATTTCTACAGGTGGCAAAAGAAGAATTATCTCGTGAATGTGACTATGAGCTGGAGGCATCAAATCAGAAGAGATTTCGGGATCTGCTATCCAACACGGAAGGATTTTATGTTCCAATGGTCAGGGATGATATTTCAAGTAAAAGAGTTTTAACTACGGAACTTGTTCCAGGTAATTGTCCTATGTAGTTTTGGTATAGTTGTCAAACATGAAAGGCTCTGTTAGCTGGTAATGAAAGCTGTCTATATGCGATACAAAGAATGTGAACAGCTTCTTGCTGTCCAATTGAATAGAATGAGTACATATATTCATGCCGTGTGGCAAACTTTAGATGGTATATGCGATCCGTTCTCTTTCAACATCCTACGGAATCTACAGTTTATTCCGGAATTTTAACTTTTTCTCAGTTTCACTTGAAAGATTGTGCCCACAAAGTGTTCTGTTCTATGCCGCAAAATAGAACTGTGAGTGACCATTTTTTTAAGAAAAAAGCCATATTGCTTCAAGTAGCTGCAATTATCATTTGTATTTCCGTCTGTGTACGTTTATGTCAAGAGTATAGCACCTTTCGAATCCACAGGACGGACTTTGCCCAAGTCTAATCTGATGCCAATCACGTATTGTATTACATCTACCTGTCTCCAAGGGCTTCAACAGGTGGGGTTGCTGAAGAGTGTAAATTTCGTACAGCGCCATAGGCCTGAAGATATATGGGGAGAGAGAGGAGCAGCTGAACAAAGAAAGCGAGTAAGAGAGATATAGCTCAGGAAAATGGACAAGAATAGGTTGAATCATGAGTAGAGTGAGGGGTGTTAGAGTATGTTACCATGGAATACTGCTACCCCAACAAATTACGTTTCAGTACAGATGTTCCGAAACATGGTATACTTCCATTCCAAAACGGTTATGTTAGCGATCCCCAAAGTTTTTCGAAAAAATCAACTTTTAATGGAAAATTTGTAGAGAGAATAGAATTTGGTGAGAGGAAACGTAAAAACTTCGGTCATTAGGTTCCAAAAATTGTGTTTTGCGTGAATAACTTTGGAAAATAACATTTAGTTTTACTAGATGTTTATTGCTTGGAAGGATAAGTTCTAATGTTGTTATCTATAGAAGCCCACCCCTAGCGTATCACAAGTTAGGCATGTGGCGTACCACGTTTCCATTCCCGTTCCTTGTACTGTTACGATCCGCGCTCCAGGCTCTATTTACAGTAGGCAGGTTGCCTACACCTTGCCTACCTAACAGCCTGGTAATAGTTACAGTAGGCTCTACTTGCGGCCTCTCTAGCCACGAAAGCACTGGTGCATCCTGGTCTCCAGGTACTGTTGGTGAGTCTAGTCCTACCTCTTTGATTTGCATACTAAAGGCTTCTGGGTGCACCATGGTAGCCTAAGGCTTAGAACCCCATGGTGCTCTCTTGTAAGATCAACAGTACTTATGCTCAGTCGACTAAGTTCCTGCTATCTTTGGTGTAAAGATGTTTCCTTGTGTATGTGGTTAATGTTGCAATTTGGTCTCACGGTATTTGCCTTGTTACAGGAATTCCAATTGATAAAGTTGCACGCCTAACACAAGAGACCCGTAATTATGTTGGCAAAAAGTTATTGGAGCTCACTTTGATGGAGCTTTTTGTTTTTCGTTTCATGCAGGCAGGTTCCTTTTTTCCTCGTAGTTATCTTTTCCTTCTGTTTGTTTTGATTGCCCTTCTTGTATGTCGTTCTCGCAAAAAGAATGGTAAAAATACTGAGAAGTAATATGGATACTGCAGTATCACCCTGTAAATCATCTGCACGTACAAAGCATACCACCCCCAATGATGACAGATGTGTTTTATTTGGCTACAATGCCACGGTAAAGGTAAAAGGAATGACCAAAAAATAGAGGGCATAGCCATTTAGGTAAAATAAGATTATCTGAGGATGATAAGGGAAAACATATATCACATGGGGCTTTTTTGCATGTGATCAAGTTTTCCTAATCTCAACACATCTCTTTTTTTCTTCTTTTTTCCATCCTTCTCTTGTTTCTTTCTCCTTTATTTCCAGTTTTTCATTTGCGTTCACTTTCTTCTAGTCCTCTTCAACTATTATTTTCCTTTATTTCATTCACAACATTTTGGGTGTGTGTGGATACCCCTCCCCGCGAGAAGGCGCAATTCGGGTCTCGCAACAGGATGGTCAATAAGCGAAACTTTAAGACACCTGTTGCGGCAAGTCTGTTTATCGGAAGTGCCCATTGCGGCACACTTTGTTTGTTTAGAGTTGCCACTTGGGTTTAGGAACTAGAAACCAAATCGAGATTCTGAATCCGGGAGCCAAGGGTACGGTGAGGGGAAGGTGTTAGGCACCCCTCTATGCCCAACCATGAAGGTTGGCCTCTAGTCATTTGACGTAAAACATATTAATACGCTTCACATGTACTTTTTAATTAAGCCGTTAACAGTTATGGGTGACAACGGGAAAGAAACCACACACTGTGATAAGGGAAGGGAAACATGCAGAAAACAGCAAAACTGAGGTTTTGGTCGACAGAACATCTGGATGCCGACAGAAGATCTTTCGGTCAACACAACTACACTGGTGGTCGCCACTTAAGGTCTAGCGGCTGCCACATGCATTGTACATAAACCAGCGACTGCCACAACGTGTTGTGATCGTTGTTCCTTGTTACACCAGAATAGTAGAAGTTACAGAAAACAAAAAAAAGTCGGGGGTCAATAAAATATCTGAAAACAAAGGTGACTAGCCATTGGGCTATGGGATCATCCCACCTAGATCCCTCAATGCTCTGTGAGATTCAAGTGCATGATTTCGTGGCTTTTATGGACTAAAAGCACGAAGAACAAATTGAATGGTGGTGAACAGCAGGTTGTTTTGAAGGTTGAGGGTGACACTTTGGGTGTTATTACTCACGAATTTGCTAGGCTATGAACTAGGGTTTGTTTTCTGGAATGTGAGAGTATGTGGGGTGATTGCTATGAATTTCTGGAGTGTAGAAGCATGGAAGACCGTTTTGAATTCGGAGGTGAAGGCCTTTATTTATAGGGTTCAAGAGATAATCCCAAGAATTATCAAGAGAAATAATTAAACCCGAAAATGAGAGTGGTTATAATTCTACCGAAAAGGGTTGTAACTTCATGAAGGACTACCAACCAATCGGATGAAGAAGAGTTCGAAGTGGATTCGATCTCTGCTGAGAGTTATTGGGCTTCTAGAAGCATTCTGCAGGAAAACATGAACAACGATCGTCACAAGAAGTGGCGATCAACGGGCGAATAAGTATGGGTGTGGTTCTGGACCAGAGGCCAAGTAGTGATAGACAAAGGAAATGGCGGCCAACTATTTATCTAGCGATCGGCACACATAACAAGCGACCACCACATGCAAAAGAGGCGATTGACACACTAAGTGAAGGCAGACATACTGAAGATGCTTCTCAAGCCTATTGACACATTCTAAGGGACATTTTAAGCAATCCTAGGCTCATCACTCTCAGACCTTTGTACTCTCAGTCAAAGCACACAAGAATCGTTTCATTATCAGGATTCACCCAAGGCGGGGCTTGAACATCTACTGAGCCAAATTAGGGTGTCTACAGTGAGGTTAACGAAGAAAGGCTAACTTGAGGCTCAAATTGGCCTCACATGGTAAATACATGAAAGAAAGAATAGAAAGGAGCCAAGAAATAAAGTTGGCCTAATTCTCTATTTTGGTGATTCAAGAATGTTTTTGGTAACATCGAAGCAAGTGAAATTCTACAATCGTTTATGTGCTAAGATTTTAAAAAATTGCCAAAAAACAAAATTTCTGACCAATTGTGGGACAAAGTTACGATGTCATGCAAAGAAAGGAATTTGATTATGAACTTCAGACCTTGTTTTTTATATTATGGTTCTTATTTTTTTTGTTATTCATTTTTCTGTCTGAGAATGTGCATCGTTAATTGTTGTTTTTCCAGTCTTATATTGGCTTGCTTGATCTGATGCAGACTGATCCTAACTGGAGCAATTTTTTGTATGATGAGACCACAAAAACTATCAATCTCATTGACTTCGGAGCAGCTCGGGACTACCCTAAAAGTTTTGTCAACGATTATATGCGAATGGTGAATTCTGCTTGCATTACTTCTGAGTAAACCCTCTTGGTTTCTGCTTTTAGCAATACTCGGTCTTAATTATGACAGGTTCTTAACAAAACTATGTGAAAATATAACCAAAATTTTGAGTTACCTTCGAAGAGTAATAACTAATAAGTTATGGTGATTTAGTTCCATGTGGTTATCACTAATATAGATCTTGCGCTGATGTCTGAAGATTTGTTGGGGTTCATGTTGCAATTTCGGAAAAGTACATAGTACATACTATATATCCATATCCTATAGCATTGACGTAGAAAACTACCATCTGATGAATGTGCTTGCCATCCTCAGGCAGGAAGTGATTGGGTACATTGTATACGTAAATAAACAAAGCAAGATATTTCTAACAGTTTTCCTTGCAGCTGTCATTATTGATTTCCGATTAACTTGTTTAGTGAGACAAACTGAAAAATAAGCATCCTGCAGAAAGTGTAGAATTAAAATCAGCTTAACTAATAAGCTGAAGTACTGAAAGATGAGTCTTTCTACAAATAAGTTCCGCAGAAGCAAGAAGAATTACGGTTGGCCACCACTTGAATTCAGCTCAATGTCACAAAAACATGAGTCGTTCCGGTACGAGGTATGTAGGTCACCAGGTAATTTGTGCTAACAGAATGGGCCTGGATGATAGTTATCAAAAGATAATTATGTGCCTTGATGATAGATGGCTGTGTTTAAACAATGACTTGATGCATATGGATGACACTCCTGACTCCTTATCTCTTCTGGATTTAGCAGTAGAAAAATAATCTTCACTCTTGGATCTCAAATTAGACTACTGCTTATGGGTCCTTATAAAATACTTCGTATGTGCATTCTATACGTGGATCAAATTAGCTGTCTAGTGCTGTAAAATTAGTTATTGGTGGTTTTTTCAAAGCATTTTTGAATAGAAAAAATCCATTTGATTATTGTTTGACAAATTATGTTGTAGATGTATGGCGGAGATCTAGGGTGGATCATGCACTTGAGAATTCCACTAAATTACTCAAGAGTTACACCTACTTGTTTGACGCTATACTTTGATTCTGCTCTTTGCAAAACAGACACACATATGTACACATTGTCCAGTATGGAAGCATCTTTTATCTCATGCTGACGGGTGAATCTTTTGATCAGGTTGTTGCATGCGCAGATAGTGACAGAGAAGCAGTGATAGATATGTCACGGAGGCTGGGGTTCATAACTGGAATGGAGTCAGATGTTATGTTAGAGGCTCATGTCCAGGCTGCTTTTGTTGTAGGATTGCCTTTCGCAAAGCCTGATGGGTATGACTTTCACTCCACAAATATAACTCAAAGCATTTCTAATATCGGGGCTACCATGCTGAGGCACAGGCTGACACCACCTCCTGATGAGGCTTACAGTCTTCACCGGAAGCTTTCTGGTGCCTTCCTTGCTTGCATCAAGCTTGGGGCTGTTGTACCTTGCAGGGAACTCCTGTTACGAGTTTATCAAAGTTACCAGTTTGGAGAAGGTGGGGGTGAGATCTTCTCCAGTGCTCCAAATTCACGGTAGTCGCTCTTTTACCCTTTTCTATTGATTTATTTTTTTCATGAAATAGTTTGGGTGCAGTTTTGCATTCCAATAAATTTTTTGGGTTTTTTATACGTACAATGGTGTTGAGAGGTTGTTTGCCTTGCTAAAAAGGAATTACTAAATTGGAGTACAGGGAAGGTTTTAATAAGACAAAAGATATATGTAAAATTATTTTAGGCGCACCTTTCTTGTTCCTATTTCACGTAATCTTAAATGTGTTTTATACTTTTATTCACTTTCAAAGGTCGTGTCCTTCAGCATAACCTACCAAGCTAGGATCTACCAACACCGGCAGTGCTCCTGTTGACACAGTAATAGTGGCTTTTCTGTGTGGCAATCTTCCAGTACTTTTTTTTGGTAAAATTACACGGAGACCCCCACATCTATACGTTTTGGACACGAATACCCCGTAATCTTTAAAAACGCCCAAAAACACCCCCTCATCTACAACCGTTAACCAATCAGCACCATTCTGTCAAAAGATTGTTAAGATGAAGGGGTCAGCGTGGACCTCTGTTGCATGGATCCTTCATTTTGGCTCAAGTACCCATTGTCGATGTGTCCGACACGCATATCCGTTTAGACACTCGGATCCTCTAATTGTTAAGATACTTACATAAAAGGAATATCAAATTAGCTAGAAAAAGCATATTTCGAGTATTTCATATAGACATGAAATAGGGAAATAGCAAAAACATAATTTTCTTAACCCTTTCTTGTTTAAGTACATTTGTAAACATAGTTTACGTTACATAATCTGGGAAAATTATGCAATATATAATACAAACAAGAGTTCAGGACGTGTCCCCGTACCCATACCCAAGTTGGAGACACATATCCACGTATCCTAAGATTTAAGTTTAGGAAGGTCCGATGCTTGGATTTGTAGCCACACCCGATACTCGTACCCGAGTCTATGTAACATAGGCATGGACAATTTTTTTATAGATGAGGGCTATGATACACGGACACGGATACAGACACGGACACACGGGAATTCCAAAAAAATGGGAACACGAACACGGCGGGGGACACGCGGCACGCCACGTGTATATTTATTTATTTATTTATATAAATAAATAAATAATTTTAGTTTGACACCTTGAAATTTTTAAAAAATTACAATTTGGCCCCAATTTTTTTTTAAAAATTACTGTTTAGCCCCCAAATTTTTAAAAAAATTATAGCTTGGCCCCTGCCGTGTCCCTATCAGTGTCCCCCCATGTCCCCAGCCGTGTCTCCGTAAAAAAATTAAATTAAATTATGGGATACGCCATGTGGCATGTCTCCGCCGTGTCCCTGTGTCCCGACACTGCGATACTTCGACCTCTAGAGGTGTCAGTGCTTCATAGGATGAGGGGATTAGTGTAGGCAATTTTTAAGGGGTAGAATCATCATTTCTCCTCATTCCGTTAACAGAGTGAGCCAATTTTTTATTTCATATAGATGAGGGGGCCTGAATGGGCGGTTTTAATTGTTAGGTGGTTTCCGTGTCCAAAACGTATAGATGAGGGAGTCTCTATGAATTTCACCTTTTTTTTGTTGAAAGACTCAATCTTCTAGTACACAACTCCGAAAAGTGATGACAAATAATGCAGTGGTTAATGTTTCTGTAGCATTATTCTTATTGATAATGAAGTGGCTATATATGTTGCTCAATGATATGACCATGTAGGTTTCTTTACAGGATAATTAACTTTTGGGGTTTTTTCTTTCGGCTATTAACTTTTGAGTTTCACTACCTGTTTATTTGATTTGTAATGCCAAGAAATTGGCCAAGGGTAGGATTACATTCTCTTGCATCCCAACTATACAAGCTACTACTGAACTTACCAAAAAAAAATGTACAATCTACAAGTCAGTATAGAAGCCTAAAAGTTAAAAAGCGTCTGCTCTTTATGCTTTGTATCTCTTTATGCTTTGTATCTGAAAAGATGTATGATTTGAAGTAGGAGGGAGGGGGGGAATATAGGAAATTAAAAGGATCCGATTACTGTACCCCTAAAAACATCAAGACGAATCCAATATATCTTTTTGCCCAAAGACAAATAAATTAGTATTCTGGAAAACCATCTCTTGTACAATAAAAGAAAGAAGCAGACTTTGTTAATCCCACAAGATCAAGATGCAAAAGAAGGAAAAGTAAAGAAGGGCTGGAATAGGAAAAAAAAATGGCAGAAGTATGTGCACAAAGCATGTCTCTTCATATATAGTACAGGAAAGCAGTTCAGACAGTAGCTAGCAGCAGTGCCAAGATGTAGATGCGAGTGCCACTGCCTGTGCCCATACTCTTAGTCGAGCCTTCACATCTCTTGGATCATCACCTACAAATTAATTAGAGTTAAATTTGGATGAAATGAAGTTGTGGAGGAATAAAATACCACAATTTCCTAATAAAGCAATTGAGTGGAGACACGGTGCATGTGCTAGTTCCAAATTTGGGAATTTTTGAAGGAAGCAACATTTAATTGGCGGGTGATTTTGTATCCAAGCTCTTTTAAAGTAGTTTTGATGCAAGATACTCTACAACTGACCAGGGCTGGAGATGCGCCATTTAGTGATGGGAGAGCTGCTGCTGGTGCTGCTGCTGGTGTCAAGAGTGGAAGTTTCGGAGATGGAAAGGCTAGTTGTAGTGGTAGTGGGCATGATAACAACACTGGCGGAGGAGGAGGAAGAGGAATGGAGGGTAGTGCAGTGGTCATGCTCCAAGTCAAAACCAAGGTCCCTGCATGCCTTCACTTCCTCCAAGTCCATACAAAGGGACCTTCCTCCTCCTCTCGGTCTCGTCTTTATCACCACGGATCTCCCAACTAGGTCTCCATTTCCCCCCTCACTGCTGCTATCAATCATTGCCTCGTCATCCACTGCAATCTTCTTCTTATTGGGATCCCCAAAAGATGTTGCTCTCTCTAGCCTGCATCTATCTCCTCTCATTGTGTTCATCATCATCATCTTGGCTTTGTTCTTGCTTGTGTAGTACTCTTTATGCTTCTCCTGCTGCAATAGAACTTGATCCAAATCCGCACTCTGATTCCTCCATTGTGGTCGTGGTGGTGTTGCCGGTGACGAGTGACAGTCCCCCAACGACTCCAGATCAGAGTCCGAGGATACTCCCCGGCCAGATATTTCTTTGCACTCTCTCTCATCATCGGAGAAATCTTCATGTCCACCGGCATCCCCATAGTGAAAACTCTCCATTGATAACTGTGACATATGCATACTGATGGTATCACTATAGCCATCGTCAAGGTGGAAATAGTTGCCTCTACCGATACTATAGCCATCATCATCAAAACCATAAACTGTAGAGTTATTAGTACACATGGACATTTCGGAAAGGTTGTGAGGATGACCAGGACGATAATTATACTCCCCCTCGTCATCAAATTCATGTTCGTTGTCCTGCATGCTGAAGGATTGTAGTATCGTTGGGCTCTCGTCGGAAGCCATAGCTCCAACTTAATTAATACTATTTGGCTGGCAAACCCTCTGTAGAGAGACGGGAATTGAACGTACGTTTTGGATCGAGAGAGACGGGTGGGGGAGGAGAGAGGAAGGAGTTTCCTTTGGTCATAACAGGTTTGTTGGTTTTATGTTCTGTTGAGGACTTGTCGTAGAATCAACTGGGAGAGGTTCTTCCTTGTATATTAGATTAATACAATGGCATCACTTCTCTCTCTCTCTCTCTCTCTCTCTCTCTCTCTGGGATAAAAGCTTCTTGTTGTTGGGGTGGGAAACTGGGAATAGAATCAATGAATGACCATGAAAAATGTAAAACAGCAATAAAAAGACGTATGGAAAGGGGGGTCCCCAAATTATTACTCTACTGATAATGTTTTTGTTTCCAAACGCCATTGATATTGATATTTATTTTTATTTGATCCAGCTGTCCTCGCCTCCCTTGGCAGCAGCTCATCTTCCTTTTGGTTTTGGGGTCCACGAGACCCATGTATTCCCACGTGTCCAGAAAGGGATCACGTGTCATCTAACGGTTCAGCAGTCACAATCATCAGATTAAGGACATACCGCGTTTTCCCTATCCGTACCCTCTCCATTATCTTTGGCACATTGCGTTTTTCTCACTTGTTGGACTTGGACTAGGAGGAGTTGTTTGCCGTTGAAGTTAGATGGGTCCCTCCCTCCCTCCTCCTTCCCCCACTGCTTTGCACCTGTTTGCGATAATTTACATTTATCAATTCAATTAAAAACGATCCGTTTTTATATGCACCATAGATAATGATATTAGAATACATTATCTCCCAACCCCTTCTTTTCTCTTTCTTTTTTATCTTAAAAAAAAGTGCTCCATTTCACGAAATCAAATTACTTGTACCACGATACATGGACGGCTTTTCCGAGGAATATACGTGGATGGATTTGGAATATTGATTTTTTTTGTATATACTTTCCGCCGACCATTGACTGACTTGGTATGTATCATCCGCTTGACCAAAGTCAAGTCGATTGGTGCGGTCCATGACCATTGGCTGATACAAGAATTTGACATAGTGAAGACACCAATTATTAGTAGCCGTAAAATATGAGTTGCAATTAAGCACAACCATACCAAAATAATCTTAACAATCGTGATAAAGTAACAATATTGAAGTATATACTATATTTTTTATTTTTTATAATTAGTTACGTGGACAAACTTGTGCACCTGGACTATATGCTTTAAAAAAAATTACTACTTATATGGTCATCATCTATTTTCCTAATTATATTAGTCTTGGCGGGAAGACTCCAATCAGTGGGAGCGCTCATCTCGCATTCTCCGATGCAGGATAACGATTCGCTCGTCAAGCTGGGTTACGAGTTTGGGTTTTTAGGCGAGGAAGAAAGCGAGAAGCTGACTCAAACCACCAATCACTAAGAAGGGGGTAGAAACGATCAATATGAGCATGAAAAGCGGACATACAAACTGTTTGATAAGGTCTAAGTGTACAAATTTCGGGTACCAAAATTATACAAGTGCAATGCGCGGGTTCACATCGAGTCACACAAATGATTGGAGATGTTCATTTTGTAAAGAATAAATTCTTAGCCTTCTTTGTAGAAAATCAGTTATATCAGACACCAATAAGTGCTTTATTAGTTCATGTTTTGATTCTGAATTTACAGTCCCGCACTGAAGCCAAACCTACCCTTTGACCTGTGTATCCTATCTGTAACCGAACCTGCGGGAAAGCCTGCTGAAGAAGGAAGAGCAACCATATCTCCTTTCTTTGGGCGGGCAAACAAGACGGAACCGAAGCTATGTGCGTAGTCTTACCCCTACCCAATCTACTCAAAGGATTAGAGATCATGAACGAGGAAATCGCAATGAAAGACCAGAAGGCAAGGAAGATCACGCAGACTCATTCTGCACAGTCTGATCCAACAGCTAGGAATGGTGGGCCAATGAGAAAGCAAACCCACTTATTGAGCTCCAAGACCATGAAACGGAAGCACGCTTGGGGAAGAATTCCGGGGGTGTTCGGAAGGACACCCTTGGACTGTTGAGCAGCTGATCTACGACCACCCCCGTAGCCGAATACTACCTGTTATTTATTACACGTCTGATCCTTCTAAACTAACAGCTGCAGACTCGGATACAACTCCAGACCTGGAAAACCTGGTATTGCAAATGGCACGCGAACCCCTTCCTATTCAAAAACGTTCAGGAATTAATAGTCAATACAATCAAACTCTCAAACAAGAAGAGCTTCTGTGGTGCGTCTCATGTGAGATGGCTCCAATGTGGGGACAGCAACACAAGTTTCTTTCACACCTCTACCATTGTTCGTGGAAGAAGAAACAAGGTTGAGGGCTTGGAGGATGTAAATGGCAACTGGGTTACAGAGCAAGATCAACTAAAGCTAATAGCTACTGACTACTTCAAAGAGCTATATTCCAGTTATGACAAGGAGGCTAGACCTTGGTCACACCCATTTTATTTTCCCCTCTACTACCTGAAGATCGATCAAGAATAGTCTGGTCCGGTCTGAATTCAAGCATGGTCCGCCCGTCTGCTGCTAGGTCCGGGAATGGCGCCTGGTGAGAGCGCCTCTATGCCGCCCCTGGACTATGCAAAAGAATCGAGGCCGGGGGGGTTCTGTTGAGATTTGGCTTCATTCTCATTTGTCAAAGATTAGCAGTCTTTCTTGACAATGGAAAGATCTGCACATTTGCAGAAGATTTGGCGTGGGTTGCATTGAATGCAATTGGTTTGGAAATCCTAGGAGTGGGAAGATCTCACACATGGTTTGCAATTAATGTCATAAGCATGGCTTTTGAACAGG
The DNA here is from genome assembly GCF_030253575.1 of Rhododendron vialii. Classification (NCBI taxonomy): domain Eukaryota; kingdom Viridiplantae; phylum Streptophyta; class Magnoliopsida; order Ericales; family Ericaceae; genus Rhododendron; species Rhododendron vialii. Next base: position 49,000,569 of record NC_080557.1, on the reverse strand, counting down.
GCTCTATCCTTTGCCTATAAATTGAGCCCTCTGCACTTGTATTTGGTGTGGGAAAATCAGAGAGGAAATCTGAGAGCAAGAGTTTTGTATTATGTTTGTATAAGTCTGTGAGAATGTGAGTAGAGTGATTTGTAATCCTTCTCCTCCTAAATATAATTCGGCTGCCCCCGTGGACATACCTAATTCATAGGGAACCATGTAAATCTTTGTCTCTATGTTTGTGTGTGTGTTTATGTTCTGGTTCGATCGTTTGTTTCCGCAACAATTGGTATCTGAGCACTGGGTACCAAGAACACAAACACTCTTTGTTTCTACTTTGTTTTTCCGTTTCTGTCTAGAAAATTATAGTTACGGATTTCTGATCTTAAACTCAGTTTGATCACTGAGTCTCCTGCATCTCTCCGAGACGATTCCAACGCACCAAGGCCCGTCGCGAACCGAGCACCACAAAAGCAGAACGCTCCGTTCGACGGAGACGGCGTGCATCACGAGTTCTGTCCGAGTTTTTTTATCGATTTATTCGTTTCCAAATAACTATTTGTCAAAATATACCTTTTTTCAAACTATTTTTAAAAATAGTTTAAAACGCACATTCCATGTGCATCACGCATATCAGATGTGCATTAACCGCGCTGGCATATGCGAGCCGGGCCAGCTGGATATCCTCCGTGTATCACGCATACCCAATATGCGTGTTGCACATTCCATATGCGTTAGGGTTTAAAATCAAATTGCAGAAGTGTATGCGTCTCGCATACGCTGTACTGTCTTTCCTCTCTCTCTCTCCATTCTCGCGATCATAGATCGCCGTACTCTACGTTCACCGCCGTTCACTGTTCTCTCCGATCTCCGTCGCCGTTCGTCATTCTCTCCTCCCTCTCACTGTAAGTCTCTCTCTCTCTCTCTCTCTCTCTCTCTCTCTCTCTCTCTCTCTCTCTCCGTAGGTATGTATGTATACGAGGTGCAGACTCCAATGAATCGGACGAGCCCATATAAAGAAAATCATAGGCATTCAGTTGACATGATCAATCGTACGTGCAGTTGCAACAAGTTTCAACAATGGAAGATGCCGTGCTCGCATGTGCTTGCGACGTGCATGTTCATGAAAACTTCCCCTTTCGAATACTTCAGTGATGTTTGGTCACTCAAATCAATTATACAAATGTATGCCTCTCAACCATTTAGGCCCTCGTGTGACAAGGCGTATTGCCCTGAAATCATTGGGCCAACCATCATTCCAGACCGAGAACGTATCCGGGGGAGAGGGCGACCCCAAATCACATGGTTCAGGAACGAGATGGATTGGATTGAGCACCAACCATCACAGAGACAGTCATGCACATTGTGTGGACAAGAAGGACATATTCGAAGAAAATGTTCCGGAAGCAGGGCAGGAGCGTCAAGTTTAGGAACGAATTTGTAATTGGTAGTAGTAAGATATTTACATATGTATGGAGCTATGTTGTCTTGTACTTGTTTAAATTTCAAATCTTTGTTTTTAAATTCGTAATTTGTAGTTTGTAACTTTCGAATATGTTTGTAATTTATGATTGTGGTCACATTATAGTTTACTTGTCTCATTGTTGCCAACAATTATTTGTTTTCAATGCCCATTAAAAATAATACTAATTGTTCCAAAAAATACATAACAGCCATATGCAAAATAGTTATTATTTGTAATTAACACTTGCCACTTGGCCATGTTGTCACATTAATCTAAAAAAAAAACAATTACATGGTTAACGCCTTTTGTATATGCATTCTCGAATAACCATATCATCAACTAAGGGGGGTGCAAGTACAACGTATCTCTGTTATATTCCATCGGTCGTTCAATAACTCCGTTTGCTGTGAGAACTCTCCACTCTTTGGGAGCCAAAAAAATGCATGTCCCATTCATCAACATTGACACCTCTATGAGAACTCTCTCCATTTTCTTTTTTTTTTTCTGAATGAAATCGTCAATCCATTTCGATACTTCAATGACTGTTGATCCATTCATACATATAATGCATCACTCACATTCAATATGCATGACGCACATTGGATATGCATCATGCACATTGGATATGTGTGATACACGCTGGATATCCAGCTGGCCCGGCTCGCATATGCCAGCGCGGATAATGCACATCCGATATGCGTGGTGCACATTGAATGCGCGTTTTGAACTATTTTTTAAAATAGTTTGAAAAAACGTATATTTTGACAAATAGTTACGTGGAAAGGCATAAATCGACAAAAAACTCAGTTCTGTCCAGATAGAACCCAATTCAGAAAAGTGATCGGAAATTTTTTTTGATCAAGGACCCAGATCTGGCTTATTGAGACAATCAAAACCCCGCAAGAATCGTTGTTAACCGATCACTGGAGTGTCCTCACGCGCCGTGCAAAGGAGGCGCGTATACCCGAGTTCGATCTATGCCCATCAGTGAAATCCATGCCTCAAACAGTGGTCTCCATGTCATCAGACACGTGTCACCCAGTCATCCACCACGTCAGCATACGGACCACCAATGCTGAGTCATCAGCCACATCAGCAGTCCACGTGATATTTCACGTCACCGCCAGGTGGGAGCCACGTGTTCGACACCTCAGCAAAAGTGGTCTAGTCAATCATCTAGTCAGCAGAATATTCCTTTGTACGAAAGAATATTCCAAAATTTTGTTTTTCGTGATTTCGGAGCCGTTCGAACTCTGTTTTTTTTGCGCGTGAGTAGTCGATTTATACTATCTCGACGTTCCGGATCCAATCCTGTGCTCCGTTTGTCAAGATTTCGCTCCGAAAAAATTTGTTAGGAGTATTTTTAGCCGTAAAACTCCAGTTTTGACTTAGTTGGATGTTCGGCATCGACGAGGAGAGCCCTAGTGTTGTTTCTTTGTAGACACCCTATGCTGGATTGTCTAGATTAGTTTACTTACGGTCTTTGATTCCCCAATGATGATTAAGGTCAAGACCATCCTAAGATTGTTAGTGTGTTTGAGCTTTGAGCATTCCGAACCTCATTTAAACCCTTTCGAACCCCTTTTCGAATCCTTCAAGCCAAAACAGAATGGTCTCAGCAAAACCCTACTTGCATACGCTGGTACTTTTCTGGCGTGCGCTGGTAAACTGCCACGTGTCAATCATCGACCGTTGATCCAATTTCCACTGGGGCACGCAGGTACAGGACGGGCGTACGTGTAGACACCCTATTCTGGACTGTCCAGATTAGTTTACTTACGGTCTTTGATTCCCCAATGATGATTACGGTCAAGATCATTCCGAGGTTATTGGTGTGTTTGAGCTTTGAGTGTCCTGAACCTCATTCAAACCTTTGTCGAGCCTTGTCCAGACCCTTCAAGCCAGAACCAAATGGCCTCAGCAAAACCATACTTGCTTATGCCAGTACTGTGCTGGCGTGCACCGGTCAACTGCCACGTGTCAGTCATCGACCGTTAACTCAGTTACCACCAGCGCACGTAGGTATAATGTTGGCGTACGCCAATCAAATGTCAAGTCAAATGTCATTATTTAACCACGTGCTCGAGACTTTTGTGGCCACCCTGATGTAGTCTACAGTCCCCTGATGATTACAATTGTGCAACCGGCTCCCCCTCTCTCTTACACCACCTTTCAACCCAAGTCCCATGCATTTAATGCATGGGGACTTCTCTTCTTAACCTAACCACCCCTTAACCCAACTGATCACCCCTCTCCTCAGTCCACTTCTGGCCTATAAATACCCCCCTTGCATTTATATGCAAGGGGTTCACAAGTTTAAGACTCATAAAAGCATTCAAGCTCTCTTTTTCCTTGCTTTTGCTTTCTTACTTCTCCCATTAGTTGGAAGAGGAAGCGAACACTTCTCCATACACTCACCACACCCGTCATCCATCCGTTAAACTTCAAGTTCAAGTTCAAACCTTCCATCAAACTCCATCGTAAAAGGTATACCACCTTTTATTCTGCAACCTATTCTGACCCCTGAGGGGTGTTAGCAGGGTCAAGGCTGGTAATCAATACCAGTCCTGACCCTAAAGCTGGCAACATTTCAAGGATCGAGTATGGTCATCAATGGCGCACGCCAGTAAGAATGAGTCGTACGCCAGTCATGGTGATACGTGCAGTACTGGCGTGGGGATCATTGATCATCCATCTTTCTTCTTTCTTTTTACTTTATCACCTTTCAGCATGATAAGAACCAGTTTACTGCTTTCTGTATTTTAGAGCTATGTAGTTATCATTTGTTATTTCTGTTTCAGAAGGTCTCTGGGATCTTTCTGGTCGTGTTTCAGAGCCCAGATCATGCAAAGTCAAGCATTGACCAAATAGAGTAACTAGCGTACGGAGTCTTTGGACTGGCGTATGATAGTTGCAATGGATCCAATGACTGGCCCTTGCATGTTAGCTAATCCTGGCCTCTGTTTATTTCTCCAAGCTGTTTATGGGGTGTGTCGTCTATTTTGTTTCCTTAGATTCATTTATGCTGTCTGTAACCGTATGTATGCTACTATACTAACTGTGTGGTTTGTCTTAGGTATGCACTGGTCCTTCCAGAGCCCAGAGGTTTGAGAAATAGGAGCTGTGAGTTTAGATTTACAGGCGCACGCCAGTTGTCCTGTGGCGCACATAAGTCGTCTCTGTATGCAGTGGCCTAGCCAGTGCATACAGCTTCCTCTTGCATGCCTCCTATTGGATCGGTGTGACCCCAGTTTGTCTAAAATGCACAAAGGTGCTTGTTCTCAATCTATACTCATTACTTCAATCAATCATCCATCATACTTGGCCATAAATGCAAACTTGTTACAGTTTTAATCCCCTTTAACTGTTCACCCGCCCTAACTAGCTAAAAAGTGATTAATGAGAGAAAAATGCAAACGTTTTACAAAATGCCCGAGTAGAGACCGATCTCCGGATTAGGCAAGAGGGGGTGTCATAAAACCCTTCCCCTCTCGTAACCTGGCTCCTAAACCTCAGATATCGAAGGTGACGATGATCCAGTCTACGCCTTTTCAAAATCAAACAACGCAGCAAGCATTTCAAGTTCGGTTCCTTTGGTGCATACCGCAAAACCCGAGTAGCGATTCTCAATTGTAAGCGTTTCGCCGCGCTTTCCAAAAGGGCGCACCCGATTTTATGCACGAAAAATGGAATTTTCTGGGCTTGTGCCCACAGTACGTCGGTCAAAGCCAGTCAAATCACATTTATTCAATCATGTGCACGAGACTTTTGAGCCACCCCCAGTACGCTAAACAGTCTTCTGATGATTGTAACCGTGCAGGGGATGTTCCCCCCTCTCTCCTACACCTTCAATCAACTAGTCTCATGTATTTAATGCATGAGAGGCTCCATCTTTAACTTAACCAGCCATTTTAGCTGGTTACCACACCCCCTCTCTCACCCTTTTGGCCTATAAATACCCCTTGCATATAAATGCAAGGGGTTAACCACCATAAAAGCTCTCAAGTTTCTCACATGTTACAACTTGTTACAATTTTAATCTCCTTTAACTGTTCCCCTGCCCTAATTGGCTAAAAAGTGATTAATGAGAGAAAAATGCAAATTTTTTTATAAAACACCCGAGTAGAGACCGATCCCCGGTTTGGGCGAGAGGGGTGGCATAAAACCCTTTTCCTCTCGTAACCTGGCTCCCGAACCTCAGATATCGAAGGTGATGACGGACCAGCCTATGCCTTTTTCAAAAATCAAACGACATAGCAAACGTTTCAAGTTCAGTTTCTTAGGTGTAAACCGCAAAACCTAAGTGGCTACTCTGAATTGTAGCATTTCGCCGCGCTTTCCAAAAAGAGCGCACCCGATTTTTATACCTAAATAAAATTCTCAGGGGCATGTGCCCACATTCTTCAACACCTATGGACAAACCATTAGATAAGAAGACTTCAGATGAGCCCTCGGTCAGTTCCTACATGAGGAGGAGCTCAACTTCGAATGCCAAATTCGAGGTGGATAAGTTTGATGGCACAATTAACTTCGGCATGTGGCAATGTGAAGTTCTGGATATTCTAAATCAACAAGATTTGGAATTCACTTTGGAGGATCGTCCCGAGGATATGTCCGCCTCCGATTGGGACAAGCTTAATCGGCAAGCTTGTGGCACGATCTGTCTTTGTTTGTCCAAAGACATCAAGTATTCAGTCATAAGGGACAATTCTGCCAAGGAGTTGTGGCAGAAATTGGAGAACAAGTACATGACGAAGAGCATAGAGAACAGACTCTATCTGAAGAAGAGACTTATCGGTTTCAGTATCAACAAGGTGCATCAATGAACGAACATCTAAATAGTTTCAATAAAATTTTTGGCCGATTTGCAAAATCTTGATGTTAAAATTGATGATGAGGATAAGGCACTTTTGTTGATAAATTCTTTGCTTGATACGTATGACCATTGGGTTACTACCTTACTATATGGAAAAGATGAAATTCATTTTAATGACGTCTGCTCTACTTTGATTAATAACGAGGTACGGAAGAAGGATCAACAAGTTCATCGGGATCCCTCTTCCTCAGCACTATCAGTAAAGGGAAGGACCAAATCAAGGAACAGGCAGTCCAAGAGGAGACAATCTAGGTCTAAGTCAAGAGGCAAATCAGCTGACAGGAATCAAAAATCCGGTGACAGGAAGCAGATTGCAAAAGACGAGTGTGCCTACTGCCACGAAATGGGGCACTAGAAGAACGATTGCCCCAAAATCAAGGAGCAATAACAACAACGAGCAAACGTTGCTAGATGAGAGGTTGACGACGTGGCGTCAGCCTTGATTGTTTCATCAGACACAAATTCAAACGAATGGATTCTGGACTCGAGATGTACCTACCATATGTGTCCCTATCGGGACTAGTTCTCAAAATTTCAGGAGATTGACGGTGGCGTAGTTTTGATGGGCAACAACAATGCCTGTAAAACTCAAGGAATAGGTACAATCTGACTCAAATTACGCAACGGTACAACCAAGCTTTTGACAGATGTCCGGTATGTCCCGGATTTGAAGAAAAATCTTATTTCTCTTGGAACCTTGGATGTGAAAGGTTACAAGATTACTTTAGAAGGTGGAGCCATAAAAGTAACCCATGGTGCATTAGTGGTCCTGAAAGGCACTCAGAGGGGAAACTTATACTTCCTCAACGGGAGCACAGTTACAGGAGGAACATCCATTTCCAGCAGCAGCTCAGACGACGCTATAGATGACATTTCCCAACTTTGGCACATGCGCCTCGGTCATGCCGAGGAGAAAGCTTTATAAGGATTGGTGAAGAAAGGTCTCCTCAAAGGGGCCAAGACAGGGAAGTTTGGATTCTGTGAGCACTGTGTTCTGGGCAAGTAGACCAAGGTCAAATTTGGCACCACAATTCATCGTACGAAGGGTATTCTGGATTATGTTCGTTCAGATGTTTGGGCCCACAAAGACAGATACCTTTGGTGGCAAACGGTGGTTTGTCACGTTTATTGATGGTTTTTCACGGAGAGTATGGGTTTATCCCATGCGACGCAAGGACGAGGTCCTTGACACCTTCCTTCGATGGAAGCAGAGGGTGGAGACTCAGACTGGCAGAAAAATCAAAGTACTTCGGTCAGACAACGGTGGTGAGTATACTTTAAACCCCTTTCTCAAAATCTGTCAGGAGGAAGGGATAGTCTGATATTTCACCACCGTGAAGACTCCACAGCAAAATGGAGTTGCAGAAAGGATGAATCGCACTTTGGTGACTAAGGTGCGGTGTATGTTGTCCAATGCCGGTTTGAGCAAAGCATTTTGGGGAGAGGCAGTTGCCTATGCCTATCAGTTGATCAACAGGCAACCGTCAGAGGCACTTAGTGGACGGACTCCCATGGAGGTATATTTTGGTCAATCTTTGACTGATTATGATCAGCTGCATGTATTTAGTTGTCCTGCTTATTTTCATGTTACAGAATCTAAGTTGGATCCTCGAGCCAAGAAGGCTATATTTGTTGGCTTTACTCCAGGTGTAAAGGCCTACAGACTCTGGTTCTCGAAGTCTAAGAAGATTATTACCAGTCGAGATGTAACTTTCAATGAGTCGGCCATGCTTCCAACCGACTCTCGAAAGGGTAACACCATTCCAGGGTGTTTAGATCAGGTGGAGCAGTCAAAGCAGATGGAATAGGTGGAGCTAGAGGTTCCTGTAGTTTCAATTCCTACCATTTCGCCACCACAGAAGCAACATAATGACGTTTCAGATTCGAGTTTCGAGTCTGATGATGTTTCAGTTCCCAAGGTTGTAGCGCCAACTCAGTCAATCGCTACTAGCCGTCCTAGGAGGGAGATTCAAAAACCTACCCGATATGATGGTATGGTCACATATGCCCTTCCAATTATCACAGGTGTTCTGAATACGTACAAAGAAGCAGTTTTAAGATCAGACAACTCTCAGTGGAAATAGGCCATGGACGAGGAGATGAGTTCTCTTCATAAGAATCAGATTTGGGAGCTGGTACCGCTTTCTAAAGGGAAGGAAGCTATAGGATGTAAATGGGTCTACGCCAACTAGGAAGACAATTCAGTCAAGGGTGGTGTCAGACATAAGGCCAGATTGGTGGCAAAAGGCTATGCTCAGTGCAAAGGGATTGACTATAATGAGGTTTTCTCTCCGGTGGTGAAGCATGCATCGATCCGCATTCTATTATCTTTGGTTGCGCAGTACGACCTTGAGTTACAACAGCTCGATGTCAAGACTGCATTTTTGCATGGCGACTTGGACGAGGAGATCTATATGTCACAACCAGATGGTTTTAAGGTCTCCAGAAAGGAAAATTGGGCTTGCCGTCTCCACAAGTCACTATATGGCCTAAAGCAGTCGCCACGACAATGGTACAAGAGATTTGATCAGTTTATTGCTATGCAGAGGTATATTCGCAGCAGTTTTGACCATTGTGTGTACTTTTGTAAACTTCGAGATGGTTTCTTTATTTATTTGCTCTTATATATTGATGATATGGTAATTGCATCTAAGAGCAAGGTGGAGATTTCTCGGTTGAAGGCACAATTGAGTTTATAATTTGAAATGAAAGACCTTGGAGAGGCAAGAAAGGTCATTGGGATGGAAATTCAACGCAACAAGAAGCAAGGCACAGTTTGCCTATCGCAAACTCAGTATCTGGAGACTGTACTTCAACGGTTTGGCATAGATGGCAAAGCTAAACCTGTAAGTACACCGTTAGCCCCGCCCTTCAAGCTTAGCGCTTTAATGTCACCTCGTACTGATATGGAACGAAAGCAGATGGCCCAAGTTCCTTATGCTAACGCTGTGGGATCCTTCGTGTATGCGATGGTATGTACCAGACCTGATATCTCACATGCTATCAATATGGTTAGTAGATATATGCATGATCCAGGAAAGGGTCACTGGCAAGCCGTGAAATGGATTCTCAGATACATTCAGGGCACAATTAATGTTGGCCTAAAATTTGGGAGAGATCAGAGTATTGGTGATCAGCTTGCAGCTGGTTATGTAAATTCAGATTACGCTGGTGATCTGGATAAGAGGCGGTCAACTACTGGTTATGTTTTCACTATGGCGGAGGACCAGTTAGTCGGCGTTCAACTTTACAGTCCACGGTTGCACTATCTACTATGGAGGCTGAATATATGGCTGTGACTGAGGCCATAAAAGAAGCCATTTGGTTGCAGGGTTTGATTGGTGATTTGGGTGCCAAACAGGAGCACGTCAACGTCTACAGCGACAATCAGAGTGCCATTCATTTAGCAAAGAATTAGGTGCACCATGCCAAGACAAAGCATATAGATGTCCGTTTTCACTTCATTCGGGAAATTCTAGAAGAAAGGGACATATTGCTTGAGAAGATTGCCATTGCAGACAACCCAGCTGATATGTTGACGAAGGTTGTTACTGGGATCAAGTTTAATCATTGTTTGGACTTGATCAACATCTCTCCAGTTCAGAGCGCCTAAGGGTGCATTGGAGGCAGCAGCGGACCTTGGAGAATTGTCGCCAAGATGGAGATTGTTGAGATTTGGCTTCGTTCTCATTTGTCAAAGATTAGCAGTCTTTCTTGACAATGGAAAGATCTGCACATTTGCAAAAGATTTGGCGTGGGTTGCATTGAATGCAATTGGTTTGGAAATCCCAGGCGTGGGAAGATCTCAAACTGGGAAGATCTCACGCATGGTTTGCAATTAATGCCATAAGCATGGCTTTTGAACAGGGCTCTATCTTTTGCCTATAAATTGAGCCCTCTGCACTTGTATTTGGTGTGGAAAAATCAGAGAGGAAATCTAAGAGCAAGAGTTTTGTATTCTGTTTGTATAAGTCTGTGAGAATGTGAGTAAAGTGATTTGTAATCCTCCTCCTCCTAAATATAATTCGGCTGCCCTCGTGGACGTACCTAATTCATAGGGAACCACATAAATCTTTGTCTCTGTGTTTGTGTGTGTGTTTGTGTTCTGGTTCGATCGTTTGTTTTCGTAACAGGTTCTCGTCCATAGTGGTTCCCCCCGCCTTTGGTGATTGACCGAACAAATAGGCTCCTAAATTCTGAATTGAAAGTTAAACAAATTGATCAAGCACTTGGTTGTATCCAATTCAGCTAATATTTTTCGGACTATACTTAAACATCATTCTAAAAAATCAACGATTGCGATCATTTTCGTGAGACCTAAGGTGAATGCAAGAGTTTCATATGTCCAAAAAAGTCGGTGAAAATGAGTGGCGTGCCCCTCACTCGATCCGCTCCTGTCTGTGACGATTGCATGCAAGTGGAATATTAGTATGAGTTTTGCTACAACAACACTCACACACAAATACATACTTTCTTGTATGTTTAGCAGTATGTTATGGATGTTGAATTGCCCACCAAATATATATCACCGTTGTGACACTAGAAAATATTGGAGAAGGTTGCCAAAGATGATGAAGTAGAATTCTTGATTCAACATCATACCCTTTAAAATTATTCTATTGAGCTTTCCATCAATGACCCATTTTCTCTTGAGGAACAAGGTACTTAGCAGGTATCATACTCCTCAAAAATCATAGCCTATCATGTTTTCACACTTCAAGTCTGAGGAGTCCTGGCTTTTCAAGTATCGATCAGTACACCTTGTCCCAAGTATTAGTGGTTCATTTTTACCCAAGTTGTTCTTCCAATGATTTGTAGTTAAGGGTGGAACCAAAATTCTAAACTGCTCTGGGCTAACCCAAAATTTAATAAACAAAATATATATATATATATATATAGGAGTACACACACACATATGTGTGTGTATGTATATCAGTCTCCTTCTAATAAAGACCTTAAATGAGGTTCTTAAATGCGGCCCTCATGGTTCGGAGCCTTCCGAAGGTATTTTTTTCTAATTTTTTGAACAAAAAGAATGCATCTATTTAAAGGCCTAGGTTTGCGGGTCGGACATTTAATTAGGGACGGAGGGAGTATATTAAAAAGAAAAACATTGAAAACATGCTTTAATATGTTGTCAAACAAATCAAAATTGCATAAGTTTTATTTGAGAATAACCACACTGTAACATAATTAGAAGTGTTGGAAAAACATCCTTAACCTAAAGCATGAGGCTTACCATAGTACTACTATATGAAAGTAGAAATGGTGATTGCTAATGAAATCAAGAATGTGTTGTACATACTTCCAAAATTTCCTTCTTTAGAAAAATAGAGAGAAAGAGCATTATAAACTAAACAGAGACTTGTGGGCATGCGCCCCGAAAATCCTCGATTCCGTTTTAAGGTCGGGTGCAGCCCTCTTTGGAAGAGCGCGGCGAAACGCTTCGATTCAGAGTCGCCACTCGGGTTTTAGCGGTGAAACACCCAAGGAATCGAACTCGAAAATGTTTGCTACGTTTGTTTGATTTTGAAAAAGGCGTAGACTGGTTCGTCGTCACCTTTGATATCTGAGGTTCGGGAGCCATGTTACAAGAGGGGAAGGGTTTTATGGCACCCCTCTCGCCCAATCCGGAGATCGGTCTCTACTCGGGCATTTTTATAAAATGTTTGCATTTTTCTCTCATTAATCATTTTTAGCCAGTTAGGGAGGGGGAACAGTTAATGGGGATTAAAACTGTAACAAGTTGCAGTTTATGTGATAAAATGTTTATGGATGATGATTTGCTTTTCAATGATGAACATAGATTGAGAACAAGCACTGAGAGCAGCCTAAACAAGTTGGAGTACGCTGCACTGAAGGGACGTGAGCAGGCATCGCACCAGTATGCACCGGCCAGGCCGCTGCATACCAGCGCAACTTGCGCACGCCACCACAGAACTGGCGTACTCCACTTATTTGGTCTCACAGTCTTTGTTTGCAACCCTTTGGGCTCTGGAAAGGGACCAGCGCACACCCAGGACAAACCACGCAGTTTATAGAGTAAAATATATACAGTTACAGACAGAAAGAATGGCTTCAAGCCACGAAGGACAACAGAGTACCCCAAAAACAGTGTGGGGACATAAAAGAGGCCAAGACTAAGCTAAAATGCAAGGGCCAGCCACTAGATCTTGGCATAACTGCCGTACGCCAGTCAAATATGACCGTACGCCAGTTATCCTTGTTACCCAGTGCTTGGCTTTGCATCATCTGGGTTCTGGAACATGACTAGAGAGATCCCAGGAGCCTCCCAAAGTAGATAAAAGCAAATATTGAACACTACATCTAAACAATTCTAGGATACAGAAAGCTATATAGCTGGTTATTAGCATGCTAAGGTGATGACAGAAATGTAAGTAAGTAAAAGCGACGATCAATGATCCCCATGCCAGTAGTGCACGTACCGCCGTGACCGGCGTACGGCATGATGGTACTGGCGTGCGCCATTGTTCATCTCACACGATTGTTATATTTTACCAGTTTAAGGTCAGGACTAGTATTGACTACTAGCCTGGACCTTACTGGTTCTCCTCAGGAGACGAGAACAGAAAGAACCACAAAAGTGGTATACCTTTGGTTGGGATGGATGGATGACTTGAGCTTTAGCTTGGGGAGGTCGAGATTGGATGATGACAATGTGGGGAGGTATATCAGTGGAGTGTGTGACTGGAGAAACTCCTTTCTTTCCTCTTTCAATGGAGGAGAAGAGAGAGAAAGGGAAGAAAAGAAAAGGCTTTTTCTCTTTAATGTGGTTAACCCCTTGCAAATGAATGCAAGGGGGATATTTATAGAGGAGAGAGTGACTGAGAAAGGGCCTTAACCAGTTGGGTTAGGGCTGGTTTGGTTAAGGGGAGAGCCTCCCATGCATTAAATGCATGGGACTTGGCTTGATGGAAGGTGTAGGAGAGAGAAGGAACGTCCCTGCCGAGTGTAATCATCAGGGGGACTGTAGCCCACGTCAGGGTGGCACAAAAGTCTCGTCCATGTGGCTGAATAAAATTGATTTGACTGGGCTTGACTGGCGTGAGCCATGTTTTGACCTGCGTGCGCCAATGATAACTGAGTCAACGGTCGATGACCGACACGTGACAGTTAACTGGCGTACGTCAGCACAGTACTGGCATAAGCCAGTTTGGGTTTTGCTGGGGACGTTTGGTTCTGGTTTGAAGGGTTCGGAATGGGTTTGAGTGAAGTTCGGAACGCTTCAAACTTAAACACACCATCGTTCTCAGACTGTTCTTGATCATAATCATCATTGGAGAAATAAAAAACCGTAAAATAGCGTTATCTGAATGGTCCAGAATGGGGTGTCTACAAGACTACATTCCAATGAATTGGGTAATAAAAAAATTTGTTACTTTTATTTGGAATAATAAATACTACAAACAGTATTAAGGAGTCCCAAATATATTATACTTTCTTTGAAAATTTTATCGTATTTTTTTTGAAAGAGAGAAACATTTGTGTCATATTTCAGTTATTCTTCCATGCTATGTAGTTTGGATCAAGAGTTTTGCTCTGGTTACCTCTTCTACCCAGAAATGAATGATGACATGCACATAGAAAACCACCAACATATTAAAGATCAATCAAAGCTAAATCATACACTATGCATGCAAAAGGAGAGAGAATAAATCTCGTAAAATGCAAAAGGAGAGATACCTTGTTCGATCTTCTTCTTGTTCTCAGTCAGATCATTCGTCTTCGTTCTTCGCGTTCTTCTTCGATCTTTCTATGTGTTTGTGTTTTGAACGAGTAAAGAAAAGAGGAATGAGCAAAAGGGGTTTTAACCGGAGTGTGGACCCATGACCAGCGACCCGTGAGGGGTTTTTATCCGCGAGTTGGCTTATTTTTTCTCAGCCGTTAAATGAGATCCAACGGCTTATATTAAAAGTCCTTACATAATCTATATAAGGGATCCCTATAGGAAGCCAACTGTATGTATATACATATCTGCGATATGTATAGAAATAAATTTTGATTATTTTTAGCAAATCAATGATCGAACTAAAAATGGAACCATTGCATGAGTGAGCCTTATAGCCCATAGGCACTGGCAATATGTCTTTCTTGCGTTACGATTCCCATTCCACTGTAACAACAAATTGTATTTATGAAAATCATAATCTAAATGTGTAACGCCCCGATTTTTGAAAATAAAATCGAAGGTATTAAATATTAATTTTTGAAAATTCTTTAGATTAAATTCAAAATCCAAAACGGATAATTCATCCTAGAGATTCATCTATTACAAACCATAGTAGGAATACTGAAATTAGTCTTTGTAGTAATAAACTAAACAAAATAATCGAGCCGTCTTCTAGGTTTGATACGGATCCCAAGCATATTCTGGCTCGACTCCCACCTCTGGATTCTCCTCTGCATAGAATTGCTCACTTTCGGGATTCTGTGTCTCTTCCTGATTTTCTGCAAAATCTGGCACGGAAGCCAGGCAATCCGTACCTGAGTGAAATAGTTCACCCCATAGTATAATCCAATCCAACTACCCCTCTTAATTTACAGTTAGCAAGCAACAGGATAATAGTAGAGCGAAAAAGTAACACAGAATTTGTTCCACATAATTAGTTTATTACTATCCATTAACTTGTCGTGTAATCTAAGATCTCCTCCGCGGGATCTTTCCTCCCCAACCGCTAGCTATGCCCTGTCCCATGAGCTCACTTTCTTTTGTTGTCGCGGATTGCACTTCAGTTATGTACCTAGCGTGTATCCCTCTCATTACAACAAAAGAAAGCTTATCATGCCCGAATCATAACTAAGGTTCGCTTATCTTATATACCACTTCACAATCATCACTGGGCTTACTTTGCCAGTATCAATACATCATTCATCATTGGGCTTACTTTGCCAATCATCATTCATCAATCAACACTGGGCTTACTTTGCAAGTTTCAAACCATCACATCCAACTCATCACATCTCACAATCACGTCTGCAGGCAATCTAAAAATAAAACTTTCCAATTCATCCATTATCTAGCATCGTCTAGGTGAATTCTACTTGCATACCACCCCATGTCTCTAGGGTCCAATCTAGCATTCAAATCAAGTAATAGTGCAATATACAATTAGAACGAATAATAATTAAAACAGACTACAAGCAAACAATCACACAACCTTTTATGAATGGGCCGTTGCCCTTAATCTCGTATGGCCAAGATGATAATAAGAGTAAGAGCTTTTTAAAAGAATTTTAAAAAAATATTTTTTTTTAGGCTCTCATTAATTATTTCTAAGATAAAAGATTAATTAAAAACCAATTAGATACATTTATTAGATAAAAATACTTGAATATTTATAATGACCTTAATAAGAGTCCTAAAGGTCCTACACAACCAGTTGAGTGTCGAAAGTTGGGTTCGGAGGGTCACGGAATTAATTTAAATAAAGACATTAAATAAAGTGACCAAAAGTGAAGTAAATAGATAATAAATAATTTACAATTTAAAATATGTTGCGGCTAACAAAATTTCATCTTCAGAATGTAGAGAGTCTAAATAAAATTATTTGGGCATTTATAATAAAGTTTATAAGATCGTAAAGAATTTTTTTGATTGAACATGTTATAGAAATAACAATAAATAGTAAATTAAATAAAAAATATATTATTTTAACAAGATATCATCTTTGAGATGCAAGAAGTCTAGGAAAAATTAGTTTGGGTGTTAAAACGTTGTTTGGAAGGTCGCAATGATTTTTCGTTTGTAAACTTCAATAGATAACTAATAAATAATTTAATAAATAGATAATTAAATTAAAAAAATATGATCTTAACAAGTTATGATCTTTGAGATGTGAAAAGTCTAGAAAAAATAGTTCGGGGGTCAAAAACAGTGTTCGAGATGTCGAAAAGTCGATTCAAACCAAAACAGTTCACACCGTAAGGTTGGACCAGTCAACCTTGCGGCTGGGGCCTTCACCGCAACCTTGGCTCTGGTTTTTGCGGCCGCAAGGTTCGGGACAGCTTCGGTTTTTTTTCGTTTTTCTCACGGTTTTCGATGCATGGGACCATAAGGGGCATAGGGTTAAGCTTAAAAACAATAAATATACTTAGAGGAGTGTTTGGAAGGAATTATAATACCTTGGTTCGGGCCGAATTGATTTTAAAACAAAACATGGAATTTTGGGGAAGACGACTTCGGTTTCTTCGATCGGGGAACCTTGGGATCAAATTGGCCAACGTTTGGTGATGCTAGGAGTGGTAGGAACATATTGGAATGGTCGGATTGGGTTTCGATTGGCTTTGGAATGCAAACCCACTTTTCTCTTTCTTTCTTTCTCTCTCTAGAACTTCATAGATTGGAGCTTCGATTTTCTCCTATTCTCTCTCTCTTCTGGACTGGTGGGGCGTGGAGAATTTTTTGGTATGACCGTCGGATTAATGAGGTATATATATAGGAAATTTTTTTAAAGAAGATAAAATTGAGTTTAAAAATGATTCAAACTCTAGGGCTTGAGATGGACGGAAAATAGGGTTGGGAGGAAGTAGAGTCTGAGTAGGAGAGGGAGAGGTGGAAGGAAATTCGTATTATGCATGCATGCAATTAAAAAGAAATTAAAATAGGATAATTAGAATAGGATAATTATGTTTGTATATATATATCCTATTAAAGAAATAATTAATTTTATTATCAATAATACTAATTATATGATATTATTATTAATAAAAATATCGGGTTGTTACAAAATGTAAGAAAATCATGGTCCAAAAAAAGAAAGCTTTATTTTTGTTATTTTCTACTCCCCTTTTTTTCCCTCTCAAACCAAGCAAAGCAAAATAGATTTTCTTTCTGTAGACACCCTATTTTGGACTATCCGGATAAACCTATTTACGGTCTTTTGTTGCCCCAATGATGATTAAAGGTCGAGAACATTCCAAGGTCGATGGCAAGTCCTGAGCTTTGAGCTTTGGACATTCCTCATTCAAACCCTTTCAAAATTCCATTTCAACCCTTCGAGCCAGATGGCCCCAGAACCTACTTGTTTACGCCAGTGTTGTCTTGGCGTGCACTGGTAAACTTTCACGTGTCAGTCATCGACCGTTGGCCTGATTATCACTGGCGCACGCAGGTCCAAATGTGGCACACGCCAGTCAAGCCCAGTTAAATCAACTTTATTCAGCCACATGGACAAGACTTTTGTGCCACCCTGACGTGGGCTATAGTCCCTGATGATTGCATTCGACTGGCCCGTTCCCCCTCTCTCCTACACCTTCCATCAAGCCAAGTCTCATGCATTTAATGCATGGGAGGCTCCTTTCTAACCTAACCCAACTGATCAGCTCCTTCCTCAGTCTCTCTCTCCCCTATAAATACCCCCCTTGCATTCATTTGCAAGGGGTTAACCACATAAAGAGCCAAAGCCTTGTTTTTCTCCCTTTTCTCTCTCTTCTCCTCCATTGAAAGAGGAAGCAAAGGGGCCTTTCAGCCACACATTCCACTGATACATCTCTTATATTGTCACTCTCTACCTCCCAAAATCAAAGCTCAAGTCATCCATTCATCCCAACCAAAGGTATACCACCTTTGTAGTTCTTTCTGTTTTCAACTCCTGAGGGAAACCAGTAAGGTCCAGGCTAGTAGTTAATACTAGTCCTGGCCTTAAACTGGTAAAATACTATCGTCGTGCGAGATGATTAATGGCGCACGCCAGTAATAGTAAGCCATACGCCAGTCATGGCGGTACGTGCACTACTGGCGTGGGGATCATTGGTCATCGCTTTTACTTGCTTACATTTCTGTCAATCACCTTAGCATGCTAATAACCAGTCTACTGCTTTCTGTATATTTAGAGCTGCTTAGCTGTAATAGTTAATGCTTACTCCTTATCTGTTTAGAAGGCCTCTGGGATCCTTCTGGTCATGTTCCAGAGCCCAGATGATGCAAAGCCAAGCACTGGGTAATAAAGCTAACTAGCGTACGGTGTCATATGACTGGCGTACGACAGTTTTTCCCGAGATCCAGTGGCTGCCCCTTGCATCTTTGCTCAGTTTCGGCCTCCTTTTATGTCCCCACACTGTTTTTTTGGGTATTCTATTATCTTTCGTGGCTCGAAGTCATCTTATCTGTCTGCAACTGTATATATTCTACTCTGTTAATTGCGTGGTTTGTCCTAGGTGTGCGTTGGTCCCTTTCCAGAGTCCAGAGGATTGCAAACGAAGACTGTGAGACCAGATAAGTGGAGTACGCCAGTTTAGGTGTGGCGTGCGTAGGTCTGATCAACATGCAGTGGCTCGGCCAGTGCATGTTGGTGCGAAGCCTGCTCATTCCCCTCTTAAGCAGCGTACTCCAACTTATTCAGGCTGCTCTCAGTGCTTGTTCTCAATCTATGTTTATTATTGCAATCAAATCGTCCACAAGTATTTTATCACATAATTGCAACTTGTTACAGTTTTTAATCCCCATTAACTGTTCTCCCTCTCTAACTGGCTAAAAAAATGACTAAACAAGAGAAAAATGCAAACATTTTATAAAATGCCCAAGTAGAGACCGATCTCCGGATTGGGCGAGAGGGGTGCTATAAAACCCTTCCCCTCTCGTAACCTAGCTCCCGAACCTCAGATATCGAAGGTGACGACGGACCGGTCTACGCCTTTTTCAAAATCAAACAAACGTGGCAAACGTTTTCGAGTTCGGTTCCTTGGGTACATACTGCTAAAATCCGAGTGGCGATTCTGAATCGAGGCGTCTCGCCGCGCTTTTTCAAAGAGGGCCGTATCCGACCTTAAAACCAAAATCGAGGATTTTTTGGGGCGCGTGCCCACACTTTCTTGTCCTTTTCTTACATTCCAAATAAATCCTAAAATTTGGAGAGGGAGAAATGGGGGGTTGACTATGTCTGTGTTGTTAAATTGGAAGTTAGACTTGTTTCCACGTAAAAAAAATTTTGAAAAATAATTGTGGAACAAATAATTTTCGTGTAAAGTATTTTTCAGTGTTTGGTTCATAAATAAATTTACTATAATAAAACATAACTGGAGAAAAAAGGATAAGCGATGAAGGGGAAGATAGCCAATGGTCTCTGCCTATACACTTCACATGTATGTATGCATATACACTCATGATTGATGAAAGGGCAACAAAAACAAAAAGGAAAATCACATTTACAAAAGAGAAGATTATGGTCATAGATACAACCAAAATTCAAGCTCAAGCTGTATATTAATTGCCATGTTTCCCTCCTCTTTCTCATCCTCGCATTCTCTCTCTCATCATTCAAGGTTAATAACCTCTCCAAAGTTTAATTTTCAGGAATGTAAGAGTGAAGAAAGCGAGAGAGAAAGCTCGGATCTAAATAGATAAAAATGACTTGGGGGTAATTTGAGAGGAAAATATTTAAGGTAAAACGTTTTACTTTGGAAAATATATTACATTGTTCTTGCCTAACCAAACAATGAAAAATGGATAGAATATTTTACTGAAAAATATTTTACATAAAAAAATTTAAAAAAATAAAAAAAAACAACGAAGCCTTACTGCAGGATTTGAACTTTTGAAGTGATAAAAGCGCAAGTACGGGTAAAAAAAAGTGTGACAAGAATCAAGTTTTAGGATTTGCTTGCAACATATGAAAAAGAAAAAAAAGAAAAAATAATTTTCTATTTTTTTGGTGTGAGAGGAAACAAATGAGAAAGGAAAATTCTAAAATCAGCTTAATGGGCTGACAATAACAAGTGTGATCAAAAGACGTAAACAAAATATACAGGAATACGTGTTTTTTTTTCTTGTGTGCTTATTGTCAGCCTAGTGATCGTTAATATTAAAAGTGTATGTATTATTTTTTGTTAAAAGACAAAAATTTTAACAAAAAATGGAGTGTGGATAGCAAAAAAAGGGGTGTGAATATCAATTCCCAACAACGAATTTAAGGATACTAAGAACATCTCCAATCCTTACCCTTTTTTTTCACTCAAATTTGGGTAAAGATTTGGGTGAGAAGTTTGATTTTGAAAAATTCCTTTTTTGCTATCTGAATACTCAACAAGCAAAATATAAAAGGAATTGAAAAACAATAAACGATGAATACAAGAATATAAGTGAAAAACCCTGTAAATGGGTAAAAACCACGGGAATGAAATCATGCACTATAACTCATTGTACGGTTACAAACAAACCTATACTTACAACCTAGAATCGCTCTCGGTTGACCAAGGTTGATTGCCAAATCACTCGTTCACCACACCCAGTGCTTGACCACCGTTGCCTTGAATCGCTCAAGCCATCCAATAACCTACAGAATCCACCATCAGTACCCATCGGAAATCCACCGGAAGAACATTTCGATTAGCAATTACAAAGTATGGAGAAGGCTCTTGGAATTAATCCAGAAATTTGATGATCAAACGATCATTTCTTTTTTCAAGAGACAAACTAAAAATCTCCCTTAGACATTTCTCTGTTTTAGAGCAAGAGAGGGGCTGCACTCATATATTCGGTAACATCAAAATCCCAAGTGAACCGCATATATATAGATGGATGAAATCTGTCAAGTTGCTCAAGCACCTGTATAGGCTTGTTCGGAGTTGCTCGACCAATCACAACTGATGCACGTTGCCTTATTTTCAACCCACGGATTTTGAGATCCTTTTTCCTTATTCATCTGCCATGATCGCGAATTCCCTTGATTCCTACCATCCTTTTCCTTTCTCTATCTCTCAATTACATTTCTAAAAACGCATGCATCCTCTCAATTACAAATAATTTGATTTCCTTCCACTTCCTAAATAGACACTCTAGAAATAAATAAATAATAAATTCCAACTCAATAATAAGAGATACAAATCAAAGTATTTTTGTCACGGAATTTACCAAATAAAAACTTGACCTTACAGATTTGGGTAAGACATCTCCAATACTAAACCCATATTTTTTACCCAAATCTATTATTGAATGACACACTTGTAATCAATGAGTAACAAATTTGTAATTAACGAGTGGCAAACTTGTGTTTGAAAAAAAAGGGTATGAATTTGAATCTCCCCAAATTTGGGAGAGGAAATTGGTAGAACTCAAAATGGGTAGGCAAATGGGGGAAGCGGGGACTATGCTGTGCACCATCTGGATCATCTGTCTAGGTAATCAATGGTCCGAATTAAAATGAAACTTTTTCAGGGAAAAGTTAAACTCTTCCCTAGAAAAGTTTTAAAAATCTGGACCATCCATAACACTTTTGGATGGTTGAAATCGCACAACACCGTACTGTGCACTAGGTGCGCAGTATGCCCCCTGGTCCCCAAATGGGTATGACATTGGAGGTGAGTTTTTAAGCTTTTTACTCAAATTTTGGGTGTAGGTAATAAATTGTGTAAGGATTGGAGATGTTCTACGAGCACTTCACCTATTTTTTTTCCAAAATTGTCAAAAAATCATTTTGGGTAGGCACATCCCTAACTATCAAACCCAAATTTTACCCAAACCACACCCCTTCGTCTCCCCCATTCTCTCTCTCTCTCTCTCCACCGCCTCTACTACAATGACACTCTAGCGACAACTCTAACAAATCTGAGAAATCACCGACCTACCCTCTCTGAGAAATCACCGACCCACCACCTTCGACCCATCTCTCTCTTTAAGTAGCTATTGGAAAATGGGGAAAGAGTTTGGTTTGTCTCAGGTTAAAACCCAACATAGGAAAGAGTTTGGGTAAATGACTGGAGAGAAGTTTTTTTGATTTTTGCCCAAATTTTAAATTTGGGAAAGAGTTTTGGTCAAGGCTGAAAATGCTCTAAAACCTCTGCACTTTAAAAGTAGGGTAAATTACAAAGACCTCCCCTGAGGTTTTTGACAAATATACTGACCTTCCCTTTTGTTCTAAAAATTATTGTCACTTCCCTTACTTTACAATCCAATATGCACCTACCTTCCTTGCAGTTAATTTATGGCTGACAGTGTTAACTTTGATAATAATAAAAAAGGACCAAAAATACCCTCAGTACATATAGATTTTAGTGTCTTTCATGCTCTATATTGACACATTGTTTTAGTATTAGCATATCACAAGTATAAAAAACTATTTTATATTTTGGAACGCTATTATAAGAAATAATAATAATTTTTTTGAAAATGTTTTGGATTATTTTAATGTTGGTATCTTTTTATCGTTAGTCATAATATTTTTTTTTTCAATCTCTCTCCTTTATATAACCCAAAAAAATATTAAATTTCTCTAAGATAAAAGAAGAAGAAGAGTAACTTAAAGACAAGATTCATAGGCTTTACACCTTTACTTATATGGTTATCTTATTTTGTTCTTCTAAAATACGTGATTCAATTTTATTTTATAATTAGTCCAACATTTGATTTCGTATCCATAGTGAATTTTTTATGGTTAATATTTCTTTTATTTTTTCAGTTAGTCTCTATGAATAAACATTAAAAAAAATTCAATCTAAGTTTTAATAGATACACTAAAAACTAAAAAGCTCTTTCAACTTGTAAAGAATGATTTCTCTCATCTTATGAGAAGTTTAACTACCAAAAATTAAGAGGAAAAAAAAAGTAACAGATGTTGATTTATCCTAATTTTGATTTTCTATCAAAAGTTTAATCTTATTTTGGTTTATCTTGACAAGAAAAATATTACTCCCTCCGTACCATTTTCATTGTTTATTTTTGAATTGCGTGCCATTTTTTAATTGTTTATATCTTTCAATTTATAATATTTTTCATAATTTTAAAAGTTTTGTATTATAAAACTAATCGAGATCTATCAAACAAGATCTATATTGCATATTTTTTAAAATCTACACTAAAAAAAATAGGTAAAAGACATAAAAAAGACAACCGAGAATAATGGACAATGAAAATGGAGTTGAGTTTTGTTCACCATCCACTTAAGATGGTGAACATTACCCTCTTTCTTATTGGTTGTTATTGGTTGAAATGGGTGTAGATCTCACCACAAAGTGATGCCATGCTTACCAAAAAGTGTATTTCATGGTAAACATGACATCACTTTATAGTGGAATTTACACCATTTTATTTTAACCAATAAAAAAGAGGATAATGTTCACCCTCTTATAAGAAGGGTGAACAAAATTGCACCCATGAAAATGGGCTAATAGCAAAACAATGTGTTAGCGTTGGGTTTTCTATGCAATTGTCGCAAGAGATTCTATGCGTACATAGAGTGGAACCAGTCCAAATTCTTAAATCGAAAATAGGTAGCCGTCTGAAACACAGGTACCCTCTCTCTCTCTCTCTCTCTCTCTCTTCGCTGTTTTTTAGCGGGTTTAGATGCTTAAATGTGGTGTGTTCGGGGTCGGGTAAATAAGCGCAACTGCTGCAGTAAGGGGACGCCGGTCTCCACACCAGGAGTGAATCAATTCAATACAGATGCAGTAGTGTTTTAGGGCCATCTCCTTTGATTTTATTCATGGAAGTAACATACAGATGATCTCTGTTTGTACTAATAAGATGCCAACTTGGGTTTCTGGATCAGGATGCTTTGCTTTCCGTTCTATGGAAGTCCATGCGTTTGGAGGGGTTATAGGATGACGTTTCGTAGTCACTATGATGGGGAGTTCTCAGCGTCCTGGGCTTAGTTTGGGCCGTTTGGCGTACGACCTTTTTATGTTTTACATATGCAATTAGTGTCGAACTAATCAGATTGAGTCGCTAATTTCCTTTATCACTTGTGCAATATGTAAAATTGTATATCAAAGGATCACCAACTCAAAACTTGTTAGATTCATGCGTCCACAATTTGGGAACTAATCGCATGGAGTATATTAGGGCTGTTTGGAATTTGGGGATAAAGTGAAGATTCTGAATAGAAATAACGAATTTGATGTTCTGGTTAAAGACCAGAAAATATGATCTTGCCGGAAGAAGAAAGATTGTCCAATAGCTCTATAGAAAATTAGAAACTAAAAGGTTTTGGAGCTTGGGGCTCCATGGCCCCTCCACAACCTATTTGGGTTTAGTAGTAAAGAAAAGGAGAGAAAGTGGGCCTTGGGGTGGAGAAGAAAAATGGAGAAAAGGCTAATTGCAATTTTTTTTGTAAAAATCATTGATGAAGTTAGAAATTGCAGAAGAAAAAGGAAATATTTAAAATAGATTCTGTAACCTGCTGGTAGCGGCTCAAAGAGTTGGCTGTTCTTTTAGTTTGGGCCAGTATTTATATTCCTTTCTAAAAAGAAAAAATTGGATTTGTGCTTTTTTTTATCTTTTATTTTGGAAGTAAAGATAATGGAGCATCTATGGAGCCGCCTTATTTCTGGTTGTTAAAAGGACGCAAGGAGCATAATTAAGAATAAAAATCCCCATGGAATTGGAGCGGAAAACATTCTCAGAGTAGTAATTTGTCTATGTTTGATACAAGAGTGGTAACGATCTTTGTGTCCTTTTGATTGGTTGTTTGTTTTGTTTTGTTTTGTTTTCCCACAGCATTCAAATCAAACAATTGCCATGCATTCAAATCAAACAAATGTTAAGCTGTAGAAAGTACAGAACGGACGCAAGTAAACGTAATGATGCCTCCAAGTCTAGCAATTTTGATCATGCTGCTGCTGCTGCTACACCTCAAGAACATATGTAACCTTCTTCTTTTTTGCTACTCCCTCCGTTCCAAAATGACGACCTTTTTGGGACTCCGTGTCATTTTCAAATGCTTATATCTTTCAATTTATGAAGTTTTATGTGATTTTGAAAACTTTGTTTAATAGAACTAATTATAATCTATCAAACAATATCCATATTGCATATTTTTTGACATTCATATTGAAAGATATAAGCAATTGAAAATGACACGCTTTTTCAAAAAGGTCACTCATTTTGGAACGGAGGGAGTATTATTCTTTGATCTGTTTACTTACGTCTGAACCTCCATATCCCTAAACTGCTTGTTTTTCTTGGGAATCAAAATGAATTAAACGTATGGGTTTATGAATCCTCTGATGCACATAGAAGGGTTTTTTTTTGTTGTTGGTTGTGGTTGATAATCTTATGATTATGATGGTATGTCTTTTGCGAGGACGTTGGAGTAGATGCTGTGAAGGTCAAAATCTTGTTCATCTCCTCAAATGTATAAAGAGGTATCTGTCCTGACCGTCTTTTGGTTTGCGATGTTGTTTTAGATTACCTGTGTTAGATAGTTGATTAGTGTGCATCCGTGTGCACACGGGTTGCACCCCCTTCGTGCCCATTCAGTACACCTGCTTGCTTATCACCAAAAAAAAAAAAGTAGTGTTGGTGTGCGCGTGCACACTCTCTATGTAGTTGGCAAAAAGCTTGTGGTGATATACATCCTATTTTCCGGACGAACAGGGAGATTGAATTGACGAGACTCATGGACCCAGCTTTACCTCACAAAATATGGCTCAAGGTTTCCATTTCTTCCTCCTTATTACATTATTATTATTTCTGGTCTTTTTTTGGTCTCGGATTTATTAGTTTCCAAATTGTCGGTTGACTTGTCTTCATTTTCAACTGGCAGTTATCTGTCCGTGTATGTACTAATATGTGGTATTGTTCTAATTAGCAACAATTTTCTATCGGGGTGAATGAGGTCACGCGGGTTCTTGAACGCATGCCCCCAATTGATGTAAAGGGAAGCTCTCCTGGACACCCTCTCACGACAACCCACAGATTTTGCTGTAAAGCTTCCCCAGTTGAAATTCAGGTTACTTTCCCTTGACTATTGGGAAACATTGGAATATTTTTCTTGGCTTTCTGTCACTCATTTGTTTTCAATTGAACTAGTTCATTTCTGATCCTCTTTAACTCACCACCAAGTTGTTGCTTTGGAAATGCATATGCAGGCACCCAATGTTTGGGTCATCTATATGCTGTATCTTGTTCGCTGAATGAACATTTCTGATTTTGTGGCTGGATAATTTTAGCTTTCTCACAAACACTAGCAAAAAGAGTCTTATGTACAACTTAGAAATGGAACTAGAAGGTGAAATATTAGTTTAATCTCTTGGTCAATCATAACTCAGAAGTGGAAAAACTTTTCTTATGTGGTTTTCTCATGATTGATGTAAGAGAAGTTAGACACAGTTCATTATAAGTTGTGCCTGTGTTGTGGTGTCTTATATGTGTGATGTTTGGTGTTAAATGCTTGAAGGACATAGTAATACGTAATCACTTGTCTTGTTCAAAGTTCAAACAAAGTTTGCCATGCTCTGCATATATCTTATCGTGTCTGTGAACTTCAATTAATGAGAGCTTTCCTCCTTTCTGTATTTTTCCTTTCTTATTAAATGACTAGCAGCCAGTGTGCATGCAATGCGTGTATGATTACCAACACTAATCATAAAAGCATGACATATTCTTTCAAAAAAATGATGCAAATAATGAAGTTCCTGATAGTTATTGCTTGCAAAATAGTATTGGATGATTTCACTTAGAGGTCAGCTTCGATGTTTCATTCAAGTTGTTTTCTCTTAATATTTGCCATATACGTATTCCTAGTGACCTGCTATGGATTAGCAATTGATATTTGTATTGCTACGCTATATGAATTAGTAACTTTCCTCCTCAGAGTGTTCCATGCGACTTTGTATGCTTTCAATTTTTCTTACAATAGTTTGTAGAACTGTGCAACAATTTTCCACTATGAGTGTTGTGTAGACAAACCCGTTAGATAAACACGTCGTTTTAGCTCCTTGATTCTTGGAGGTATAGGGAGCCATTGTTTCAGTGGTATTCTGAGAGCAGTTACTTTGTCCATGTATTGCGCATATATTGACAAAGGTTAGGTATGTCTCCAATCCTCTCCCACCCATACCCCCAATGACTGCGGACAAGATGAGTTTTGTTATTGTTGTTGTTTGTTTGTTTGTTCCTGTCCCAAAGCTCTAGATGTTGTCTTTTATTGTTGTACAGGCAAACATTATATAGCATGGCGATAATGTCCAGTAGATATAATCAGTAACATCCACGTGTACTATGTGTTGTAAACATTTTGATCATGCAAATAACATAGACATGATTGTAGTGTGCGAAATGCAATAAAGTGTAGGTGGGGCTCTATAAACAACGATAGCAGAATATAGTTGTCACTAAAAGTGCTGTTCAAAAAAACGTTGTCACTAAAAGATACATGCATGTGAGCAGATGTTGAAAGGTCAACTGTATAAAGAGCCAAATCACAAAAGATAGGCAATAAAACATCATTGTAGACCACATTTCTTGGGGGTACACCAGTTTGACTCGGAATAGATCCCTCGCAAAACAAAACCTTTGTTGTTTGCTCTGATGTCCCCTTGACTACATCGAGTCTGCCTAAAAACATGATCTTCAATATAAATGCCGACACATGTTATTGTTTAACTTTTCGACTATTTACTATCGCAACAAAGTTAGGATGCAACGCAAATTGTGTGCGGATCATTTTAAATGAGAGCCTTATGTTGTCAGGTGTTTTAGAAAACTGAGAATTGACGTGTCTGATGTTATCTTGTGAATGTTGTAGGCCATACTAGTAGCTTCTGATTGCATTCCACAATGGCTGACAAGGCATCTGCCCAGCATGGCCTCTTCTAGGAAAGTACCTCTGATTGTTGTGACGGATAAGAAAGGGGGCTCAACGAGATTAGGTGAACTGGTTAAACTGAAAACAGCAATTGCCATTGGAGTTAAGGTAGAGAAGTCATGGCTTTCATCTTTGTTAAAATTCTCTTATACTAAGGCTCCATTTGTTTCAGTGTAAAACATTTTACGAAGTAATATATTTTTTATTTTCCGGTGTTTGGTTCTCTTGAAGAATAATTTTCAAAGAAAAAAAATTGACCTTTTGATGGGAAGTGGAACATCACTGAACACCAACAAACAAATATCCTTGTAGAATAATATGCATAAGTACAAGTGTGTATATGTATACAAGGATTTCCACTCTTTTTATTTATTTACAAGGCATTCTATTTTTTGTCTTTTAGTGAAGCCTTTTTGGGAAATGATTTTCCCATTCCCTTTATTGATAAGTGCACTCTATTTTTTTGTCTTTTAGTGAAGCTTTTGTGTTTATTTTTTTCACTAATAGACAAAATAAAAGTGCACTTGTCAAAAAAGAGAATACAAAAATCATTACCCTATACATACATATGTATTTATGTGTATGTATATGTATATGTATGTGTGTGTGTAGATAAATTTATTTGTTCACACAGGGGGAGAGAGTGTAGGAAATTTGTTGTGTGAACTTCACGCCGTCCCAAGGGATGCGGTTCAAGAACACTGTTGCTTTAAGAGTATCTTTTGCAACTAGGCAGATACTGGGTCCAGGACTCGGTTGGATGGGGCAGCGAGACTAAGGAATCAACGGTCAACTGAAGACTGTCACCCAAAAATGATTATGTGGTTTTCGAGGGGAAAACAAATTTGCCGGTGCAATGGGGAATATATCGTACATAGAAAACGTGTTTGCCACTTTTTTGGGCAACCAAACCCTGGAAAATAAGTACTCCGTAGAACATTTTACATCGAAGCAAATGGGGCCTAAATATGTTCATTGTCATGTTTTACTTTTTTGTTGCTCTCAACGTTGGCATGATTTGGCGCTTTTTTATTTAGATGTGCGTGTACCCTTTTATTAGGAATTTACCTGTGGATTTACCATTTTATAATAAACTCCATCCAGGTTAAAGGTAATGCCATCAATCGACAAATTGAGGAGATTCTCCAGGGCAAGTTGGAAGGATTGTGTGAATTCAACTAGAACGCCGGGTACACAGTGCCTCTAACCATCATTTTGACAAGCATCAACTTATCACTGGTCACGGTGTAAGGGGAGACAGATCAGTTTCAGAGGCGGCTCTATGTAGGCCGTTGCATGGTCAACTGAACACCCAAACAATTTTTTTTTGCTTAGAATACATGTGAAAATTATGTGTAAGCGTTTTTTTGAACACCCAACTCAAATATCATTGAACACCTAATTCTAACATTCTTAAACACCTAACCCAAAAAATTGAACACCCAACCTAACACAATTATAACACATCAATCCACATAATTTGAACACCTAACACATTATATACCTCAAATAAAGCTCCTAATCATGATCAAAACATTGAAAAAAGAAAGAGAATGAAGAATATGTAGGGGTAAGTATTATGCTTTGCCTTCTCTCTCTATTTTTATTATCGATGGTCTAAATGTGTTAATTTCACATTCATTACAGTAACTACCCCCTTTTTTTTTTTTGTCTAGTTAGCTTATACAATCACGGACAAAGCTTTAAAGAAACTCAACTACATTGCAAATCCCGTTAACTTGAATAATATTCTACTAATTTTAGATTGCGATAGAAAATCTCATTATGTCCTCCTAAAGAATGGCATATTTTTGAGAAGATTAGCCCTAACATACTCACTACAATTTCGTTCAAAAGATTTTTAGTAGATTAATACACAGGTTAAACGTTGGCACAAAATATGAGAACTCATCTAGGACAAATGTAAAATTTTACCCTCTACATCCTTGAAACATGTCTACTACGCAACACAATAACTTTCAAAAAAAATATTTGTTAAAAAAAATAGTACTTCCTCCGTCCCTTTTTAAGTGTCCTGCTTCGTAACTCCAACTTATTAAAAAGATATCATTATACCTTTCACATCAACTTTTTCCTCCACTTTTCCTACTTACCCATTATCATTACACTTTTACTCACTAACTTTTCAAAATAAAATTTACTTTTAGGGACAAAATAGACAATACACTAACTTTTACCCTTCTAACTTTACAAAATAGACACTTATTAAGGGATAATCCAAAATGGAATACTGGACACAAAAAAAGGGACGGAGGGAGTATATATTTTTAAGTTCTTATTTCGCTTGGTAGTTAATTTTTTTAGAATAGAGATTATGTTTTTTTACCACTATTTATACAACTATATGAGATTTTGTACATATATCATTGGTTAATAGATCAGCTAGTAGAGTTAAGGTAAATCCTGGACACCCTACTTCAAATTCCTAGAGCCGCCACTGATTGGTTCCAAGGCTATAATTTTACTTATGCAAAAGCCAATTGTGAGTTGAAATGGGCGCCCCCAACCACCAGAACATTGTATATCTAGTCATTTTTGTTTTGGGAGGGAATTTACCTGTGGATACCATTTTATAAGTAACTCTATCCAGGTTGAAGGTTATAATGTCGTCTATCAACATATTGAGGGAGATTATCCAGGGCAAGTTGGTAAGGAGTGCATGTCATGGGTTCAACTACAATGCCTGGCACAGTTTATCAATGTGGTTACGACGTAAGGAGAGACAAGCATCTCTTCCATTGCTCTTATTTTACCTTTGGAAAAGCCAATTCAGGAGTGGAAATAGCCATCCCCCAAAGAACAAGTATGTATACGGGATTTTAAAATAGAAGATCATAGTGCATGCTAGCCATCCGAACCGCATTTTATTATCCTTGTAATGTTGAATATTATTGATCGAGAAGGGTCATCAGAAAGCCAATGACAATCACGAAGAAAATCATAATAAGGACGGACTCCTCCTTAAAACACATACCCAAGTCAAGTAAATGAATACGCATATGGACTGATCGTTGCCATGGGGTGGATGAGAAATTAAAGAAGGTGGATCAATTGGATCGGGGGAAGATCATCTCTTGAATAGCGAGGGCATTGCTAGCCATCTTGAGGATTAAGCGATCAACTTTAGTGAGGGGAGAGATGACGACGACAGTGGGATCGTCACCAGAGAAGGCGTCCTCACAACTACTAGTCATGGCAGAAACAGCACTAAGTTGATTGGCCACATCGAAACCATTCCCAAGTTGAAGAGAAGTGAGGGCATCCCTCCAAGAATCCATGACGGAATCATAACAATCAAGGCAAACTTGGACGCACTCTTCATTAACGGAAGGATCATTCAAGGCTTTCTTGGCTTTAACGATGGCCCTTTCCGTGGCATTAATTCCCGCATGTGCTTGTTGCACCAGGGCCCAAGTAGGGTCCACCCTAGTTAGTCCTTTCTCGACATATGGACCACCGAGGGAACGGACACACACCTTTGGATTACTGGTTGCAGCACATATTTTCTGGATGCCTGGATTGATGAGCGGCATGGCGGCGGCGGCGGCTGCTAGAGGAGGATGAGAATGAGGAACATGTGGAAGCGGATTAGCTATTGCTGTTGTTGCGCCAGGTAAGGAGATCACGAGACAAGATATGGAGGCGACAATTACTACTACGCAGTTCGTCATTGCCATTTGAGATCTTCCCCCACGGCAAGCAAGCAGGCAGAGAGGGGGGCGGGGGAGAAGAGACCCTTGAGGGAGAAAAGAGAGACAAGGGGAAATCAATGGACTTGCCCCAAATTTTTTTGTGGAAATCAATGGTCGTGGGGGTGTCTTTTTACGATAATAACTCACGTCCCCATACCAAAATAGCTAATCGTGCGACTTTTTAGGAATAGAGCATCGAAAAATGGTTGGCATTAAGAAGTCAAGCCTTCCCTTTTCTGGGATCGAAAATGCTAGGGGAAAAAAAACTTACCCTGAATGTGTTCCGAAAAGAGTACTTTGGTGTGTGGGATTCAATTATCAAAGTGAATATCAACCACTTATTGCTTTTTTCGAATTCTGGGATTGAAAAAATTAGAGTATTTGTTCTTCTTTTTTTGGTAAAGAAAGATGAATTAATATTTACAGTTCTAGGGTAAACAACCCCAAATCAAATCTGCATAAAGAACTCCACCCCTCTAAGACTTGCTATGGTATCATTTACGTCTAGTTGCTAATACCCGATCCCTCGAAAGAGAATAGCCGTCCGAAAATTTCTACAATAAATTGGGTAGGTTGCTAGTATAATTCTCTATCCACAATTCTATTGTTTACTGGAATAATATAGGATGAATCCTTGGAATGGCTAAAAATAGAAAAAGTAAGAACTATTTAAAATACTTTTCTTATGTACAACTAGAAAGTAATAAAGATTATAATTGGATAAATGTCAGTGCATTGTTTGTTACTCATTCATTGAATTATAAGAAAACATTAGCAATACAACTAGGAATGCTATGATAAACATAAAAGTTCCGACTGAAACTGGCGCATCATTGGCTAACGCATCTGCACATTGATTTGCTTTCCGATAGATGTGTTTAACGACACCACCTCAAATTCCTCCGTGAGGGACCTGCAATCAATTAGAATATTACCAAGTGAGTGGTATGACAAACTGTTACTCCCTCTGTCCCTTTTTAAGTGTCCTGCTTCGTAATTCCAACTTATTAAAAAGACATCATCATTATACTTTTCACATCAACTTTTTTCTCTACTTTCTCTACTTACCCATCATTATTACACTTTTACTCACTTACTTTTAAAAAAGAAATCTACTTTTAGGGGTAAAATAGACAATGCACCAACTTTTATTCACTAACTTTACAAAATGGACACTTATTAAGGGACAGCTCAAAATGGAATACTGGACTCTAAAAAAGGGACGGAGGGAGTATCATTAATCAATTGAAGAACCCCCAATGCATATATTACAATCTCCAATTTCCTCACTCTCTCCTCTTTTGCAATAATCAAACCCTAACGCAAAGCCCATAATGCCAAAATGATCCTATGAAAACCTCCTAGCCATCAGCCATGCTGATCACGGAGTAAACCTCATGTTGAGGCCTTCCCCGTACTAAGCTCAAAAGCACCATCAGTGTTGAGCTTCACAAAAGAGTCCCGTGGAGGTGTCCAACCAACGAGAATGTCACTCGTGGTTTCTCACCTATTGAGGCGCAATGAAAAACCACTCCAAAGGTTTGTTCCTAATATTCTTGGCAACGGTGTTTGGACTCGGTAAACTCGAGTTGATATTATGTTAAAAGAGACGTTGGTTACAGTTAATCCAAATGTGCCAAATGGCAAAGAGAATGATGATATTCAAAGGCAGGCCCAAGGAATCAAAAAGTTGTTCTTAGCATGCAAACGGATCCAATTGGAGGGAATGTTGGAATGGGTGCTTAAAGGACAGCAAAGAGCAGTCCAAATGGCCTTAGCGCACTCACAATCATGAAGGGCGTGATAAGTAGTTTCAGGTAATTGGTGGCACCATTCACAATTTGGAGTGGTTGTGATGTCACGGAGGAACAAATTAGTACCGGTAGAGATCCGCTTTTGAGTGGTCAACCAAACGAAGTGTTGAATGCAGTAGGTGCATGGAAGGTGCCAAATCCATTTCCAATTTAGAGTTGGATCAGGAGGATTTCATGCTGGAAAACTCATTTGTAGTGACTAATGACGTCATTAAATAGTTCATGGGTGTTTTAATTTCTAATAAAAATGATCACAAAAAGACACGTTGTTCTAGTTGAAATTTTAGATCTACTTTAATGACGAGTTTATATGAGTCATTGGGACGAGCATTTAAATGTATCTCCAATCCAAATCTCTATTAAA
This sequence comes from Rhododendron vialii, assembly GCF_030253575.1. Classification (NCBI taxonomy): domain Eukaryota; kingdom Viridiplantae; phylum Streptophyta; class Magnoliopsida; order Ericales; family Ericaceae; genus Rhododendron; species Rhododendron vialii. The sequence goes on along the minus strand of NC_080557.1, from coordinate 48,966,819 downwards.
CGCATCTCCAATCCAAGTCTCTACAACGGGGATTCTAAATATAGATTTTAAGTTTTAAATCTTAAAAACCATAAAACAGAGTATGCAATATGAATTTCGTATAAGGGAAAAACATCATCCTCTCTCTATCTCTCTCACCTTAAAGAAGTCGTCGCTCCGCATCTCTTCCTCCCCCTCCTCCCCAGGGTTTTACACCTCAATGGGTGACGGGAGGGGAGGGATTTCTCCCCCTCGTGGGATTTTTCTATCTTCCAATTTTAGATCTCAGAGGATTTCTCTTCTTCCCTCTTCCCTCCCATCCTCCTCCTCCCCAAACAACTATCCGCCGCCCCTCCTCCACCTCTTCTGCCGTGTTGTCCAACGGCTTTTGGAAGTAGTGCCTTGCAGATCGTGGTCGCTGGAGGCGTCCTCCCCCGCCAAAGTAGGAGATCTAGGTTGGTGGATGAAGTTTGCTCCGGTACGGCGAACTCCGTTCGGTTCCATTACCGATTTTTCTCTTTTTTGTTCTCTTCTTTGGTGTCCTCTATATGGGATTTTTCTCCGTTTATGGGGCTTCTATCACCCATGTGTGGGTGTTTTTGGTTATTTTCTGCAGTGCTTCAATTGTTTAGAGCGATAGGTTTAGTTGAAGTTGGGTGTAATATTTGGACTGAGTCCCCTTCTGTTTGGTTTCTTGATCCTTCATTTGTTTAGGGATGGAATTTCCTCTTGATGTATTATTTATTGGATCTATGATATCATATGTTATCGTTTTTGAAAGAAAAAAATTCGTAGAAGGGCACACCAAACCATTTGATTCAATTTTTCATTTTGTGAACCAAGACGAAATCACACCAATCAAATAGTTTGATTTTCTCCTTCCCCTCCCTCCCCCTAGGGTTTAAACCCAAAACGGGGAGGCGAGAGGGGAGGAATCAGGCCCAGCCTTAAGATGTGGTTACCCTTTCTCCTACTTCACCCAAAACGCTTGTCGTTCGTCCCGTTATGTGTGTTTTTTTAATAAATTTTGTGCTGATCAAATATCAAACAGTATTTGATTAAAATGATTTGTTATGAGGCTTAAAGTTTTTGACGGGATCTACAATATGAACGGTTTCGATCATTGTTGTGAGCTCGAAAAAGCCCCACTCAAGTGCAAACTGAATAGTGACTGGGGGGAGCACAAAACATGAGAGGAGCCAGTTCATTTTTCGAGAAATTCCAAGCCGGCTCTGCTTTAGAGTTTTGTCCGTTGCAGACATATTAAGAATGTACTTGAGTTTTGTCCCTTGCAGACATATTAAGAATGTACTTTAAAATACAATATCTTTTACTGTGTATATATATCTATTTTTTGTAAAATTTATTTTTTAAGAATCTAGTCGACGAGATTTATTAAATAAGATCCATATTGAATGTGCAATTACGTGTAGAATTTTTTTTTTTTTTGTGTGAATTGTATATTTTTAGGGTGTGAATTATGTATAACAAGGGGTATGAACTGTTATATAAGAGTGTGAATTGTATAAAATAGGGGTGTGAATTGTGTACAACAAGAGTTTTAAAGTGGTGTAAATTGTATGTTCTTTGTGGGTGTGAATTATGTGATTTAAGAAGTGTGAATTATGTGATAGACGGAGTATGAATTCTGCATTTGAAGAGTGAAAATTTTCATTTTGTACACAATTTAAGGGGATGTGAATTGTCTATTATATAGGATGTGAATTGTTTGTTATAGAGGATGCGAATTGTTTGTTATAAGAGATGTGAATTCTGCATTTATGATGTGAATTGTGTGTCATTAAGGGTGTAAATTATGTACAAATGAGTTTAAGGGGTGCGAATTGTCTGTTATATGGGTGTAAGTTGTTGTTTAATGGTGAATTGTGTATAACAAAGAGTGGGAGTCGTGTACAATATGAGTTTAATGGAGTGTGAAATGTCTATTATATGGGATGTGAATTGTCAGTTATAAAGGGTGTGAATTATATATAACAGGGTGTGTGAATTGTGTATTTTGGAGAGTGAACTATGTAGGGGAGTATAAATTATGCTTTTGGAGCGCGTGAATTCTTTCAGTTTGAAAAGTATGAATTCTTTTATTTTGAAGAGAGTGAATTGTATATAATAAGAGGTGTGAATTGTCTGTTATAGGGGGTGTAAATTGTGTATAATAGGAGGTCGTGAATTTCCGAGAGAGCGACTATTCGCAGTCCCGTATTTTCTCCCTTAGCCCGTTAAAAATTTTCAATTATACTCGACAGTTAATTACCGAAATTGAGATACATTTTCAGCATACAATTACCGAAATATAATATTTTTTTCAACAACTATTTACCGAAAATGTATGTTCGGCAGTTGTTTATCGAAGGTTGAACATATTTTTGACATGTAGTTACCGAAATATAATCTTGTTTTCAACAGCTATTTACCGAAATGTTATGTATGATTTTCAACAACTATTTACCGAAATATAGTGGGCTAAGGGAGAAAATACGGAGCTGTGAATAGTCGCCATCATTACCTATTATAGGGCGTGTAAATTATATATTTTGGGGAGTGAATTGTGTAATTTAAGGTGCAAATTCTGCATTCGAGGAATGTAAATTATGCATTTGAAGAGTGTGAATTCTTTCATTTTTAGAGGGTGTGAATCGTTCAAAAGGGGTGTGTATTCTTAATTAAGTGGTATAAAATATAACTTTTTTACGTGTACACAATTTCATACTCAAAATAGATCTTGTTTGAAATATTTCATAGAGTAGGTTTCAATTTTTTTTTTTTCAAAACTAAATTTGCACAACAAAGTTATTATTGTTTAAAATTTTAACTACATTTAAGCTATATATGTTTATGTATGGACAAGTGCATATACGTGTAAACACTAGTAGATGCCCGTGTCTTCAAACACGACTTGAATGATTCAAACAAATACTGGACATCAACCAAATATATCAACCCCTACCCAATGAATTCAACTTTGCGGAAAATAATAATCCAAACAAATTTATTGACCTGTTTAACTTGAATCAGCAAGTGAAGAGCAAATAATTTTTCAATTTCTAACTTCTGTATGCACAAACTAAATGCATAAAACTTTGATAAAATAAAAAACACCATCAAAACATCGATGCAAACAAAAAATCTATATTGATTTTGGGTAGGTAAAAAAATCAATAACAATAAAATGACAAAAATATATGGTTGTATACCATTTTTCTTGCCTACGATGTGTCCCCAGAAAGCGATTATGATTAGGGCAATCCAAACATTGATATCTGTCAATAGATAATAGAGAAAGCCCGTTCCCAGTTAACAAAAGCTTGTACCAAATTAAGATTAGGGAAAAATCAAATTAAGATTAGGGAAAAATCACACATCGCGTGAGCAAACATTACAATAGATTAAATTCATGCCATTACCTTGGTTGATGTTTGGTGTGCTCAGAAGAACCTTACAAATCTGTAAACGACGTCTAAAACCACAGAAATCCATGAAATTTTTTTGGATACGTAAGAAAGTAAAATCATAGAAAAGTTATGTAAATCACACTCACTTTGGTTGCACATGATCTCTCTGTTGAATGCCTCTAAGAACAAACTAACCATCTCTCTATTAGAAATTCCATAAATTAAGAATGAAATGATTAGCTGTAAATCTTCTTTTTTTAAAAGTTTCTTATAAGTGAGCCTATCTGTTAAACAATTTTTTGATCAGTGGATACCTATATATATATATATATATATATATATATATATGGAGATTATGAGATCAATCACAAAATTACCTTGCTTGAAAGAGACCAACTAAGACGCATAGAACAAACTCGAGCACATAAATCTTGATCAAATAAAAAAACACTGATGTACCAATAGTTTGAGTAATGTATGAATAGACATTTTTGTTCAATTGTGTTACTGATTATCCTATTTGGGAATCTCATAAGACCCGTGCCATGCACGATTTTGATGACGGCAAATAACTTGAAAGTCGTAGAATTTCATAACCAAATGGATAGAAAAAAAGTAAAATCATTATGTGAGGGCAATCATGATTAAACTTTTACCAAATCCTGATTTATTATGAGGGTAAAAAAAAAAACTTCTTCATTCAATCCTATAGAATGAACTTCTTCATTACCAATGCACTTTTGGATTGCTCAAATTGAAACCCTCTCCCTCCTTGTATGTTCTAAAAAAAAAAAGATTCAAACATTACTCTCCCTCCTTGTATGTTCTCAAAAAAAAAAAGATTCAAACATTATACTCAGTATAGCAGTCACTCCAATTTGAACCGAGCGTAATCGAATTTTTTTGGAGTTGAACTTAATAAATTGAATTGAGAAAAAAAATGAAGAACTAGAAAAAAACGAAGTAAAGAGCCATACCTGTGGTGAGAGAATTGAAGAGAGGGCGATAGTCAAGGAGACGGAAAAGAGAACTGGAAAGAAAACGTTTAGGGAGAGAGAGAGACAGAGAGAGAGAGAGAGAAACGATTAGGGGGAGAGAGAGGGAGATTTAAAAAAAACATGAAGAACTGGAAAAAAACGAAGTAAAAAGCCATACATGTGGTGAGAGAATTGGAGAGAGGGCGGGAGTCAGGGAGAAACGTTTAGGGAGAGAGAGAGAAAGAGAAACGATTAGGGAGAGAGAGGGAGATAAATTTGTTTCACCCAATTTGTATTGTTCAATCAACGGCAAATTTGCCTTACCCGATTTGTATTTCCATTATAGCACTCACCCAATCAACGGCAAATTCATAAATCACCCATTTGTATTTCGGAAATACTCACCCAATCAACGGCAAGTCTTTACAATCAAGTCTTTAATTACACCCAAATCAACTACAATTGGCAATTTCGGAAATCATTACAATCAACTACAATCGGCAATTTCGGAAATCATTACAATCAGCAATAGGTAAATTGGATAGAAATTTTGTCATTACAATCAAAATCATTACAATAGGCAATCGGATCTTTAAGTCAATCAACGGCAATCAAATCTTTAAGTCAATCAACGGCAAGTCTTAATTTAACCGATGGATAAATTAAGTTTTTATTTTATTTTATTTTTACCCTCAAAACAAATCAGAATATCAGGATTTGGTAGAAAACTTTCTTGTCATATTATATAGATTTCATTATTTTTATTTCAAATTTTGGCTGATTATAGCATTAGGATTAGTCACTAATTTCAGGAATATCATTAGTCAATAAAAAAGAGAGTTGAGATTAAGATTAGGATTAGTCAATAAAAGAAATGCATGATTGAATTAATTTCTGGAATATAGCATTAGGATTAGGATTATACAATATTGGCTGATTAAACAATCATGTCTTTCCTGAAAATTGGTACAATTAGCATTAGAATTATAAAATCACGCCTTTCCGGAATATACAATTTTGGCGGATTATAGCAGTGTACTTAATTTGGAAGTTTGGAAAACATTTACATATTGTAGATTTATACATTGGGAAATATTCATTCGATCCAACGGCTAGAAAATTAATAGAAAGTAGGATCGAACGGTTGTAGAGGATGCTCTGTTTGTATGAATAGACATTGTAGATTTATACATTAGGAAATATTCATTCGATCCGACGACTACAAAGTTGATAGAAAGTAAGATCGAACGGTTGTAGAGGGTGCTCTATTTGTATGAATAGATATTTTAATAGAAAACCGTCCTGTTTTATAATATAGATGTGACAATTGTAGAGAGAGAGAAAGAAAGAAGTTATGATTAGAAATATTATTTGATGGTTTTCAAACAATGATCCACTACTCATCAAATGCCAAATGTCAATTTATTTACGAAATCACTAACAAAAAATAATGGTTCCACAATATTAACATATGATGTATGAGTTGAGACATGAGAAGGTAATGCTTCCATCTGCATTGGATAATTTTTTCTAATCCTAAACTGAAAGCGCGTGTGGGTGTAAAAAAAAGAGCTTTTGACGGAACCCTTCATTTTTCTATCAAAAAATGTCGAAAGTTCCGATTCCATCGGCCATGAATCGTAAAGCACGGGTATAACGAAATTCTGAGATATGCGGGCTGATGAGGCGAGGATCTTGCTTGGGTTTCCTCCCAATTTTCGTCCCACTCCATCCCAGGTTGTCTAAATATACGTATATCCGCTTATTCTTATCTCTCAATTCATCTATGTATGGCTGCCATATACATGCTTAGTTTGTCTATTCGGCTGATGTTGATTTTAGGATTGTCACTCTGATGCAATTTTTCATATCTTTTCTCCATTCAATATCAAAGTAAAAGGATCTAGCAAGAGCACTGAACCCAGCAAAGTGTAATAGTTGATTGAACAATAATATCCAGTACGCTTGTGGAGGGAAAGGAGTTTCTATCCCCTCCTTACCCCAGTCAATGCGTAGCGCAACTGAAGTGAATTAAGGAAAAGCATTATGAATTTTTTTTTTTAAACTTCTGCAGCAAGTGGGGATGCAAGCTCCACAGATGTGGACAATGCACAAACTCATTGCCGAGATTATCGACGCTCAAGAGGACATTGCCTATTTGTCAAAAGTTTTTAATGATTTTATTAGCCCACCTAGTTCATAGTTTCTACTTTGAACAAACGGTGGAATTCGTCCGCCTCATATGAATTAGAAGTATGTACAAGCCCGGCTCTTGGCATAAGCCCACTAGGTCACCACCTAGGGCCTCCAAATATCGAATTATATTAATATTGCAATACGGGAGAGTGTGATTCAGTGGTAGGAGGCCCCTCTTCTAGCTGCGAGGTCGTGCATTTGACTCTCTCTCTTCATTTTTTAACATGGACATATAAAAATAATGGCATTTTTGTTGGAGGTGAGATTGGAACTTACAACCTTTAAAGATCCAAAAACGTTACAAGGGGTCTGCCATTGCATCCCAAGGCCTATCTTGCTTATATTATCAAACAACTAATTTATTTACATAACAATGAGAGGCCTCATTTTTAAAGTTCACCTAGTGTCTCCAAAATCTCAGGGCCGGACCTGAGTATCCAGTTCGGGGTTTCTAGGAAACTGTCTAAGAAACAACATTCAGACTTGTAGGTCTGGTCTGGGGGCAATATAGCAATTTGAAAACACTTAGCGAAATAAGTGTCTGATAAACAAGGCATTGTAACGTGGCATCAGATGTGGGAGTTGTATTGACAGAAAATGAAAGTGAAGAGTTTGGAAGACTCATCCTTGTGAATTATTGTTTTCTTTATCATTTGATCAGTCTCTTTCTTTCTTGCTTGTTTGTTTGAGTTTGGGATAAAAGGAAAAAAAAAAAAAAGGAAAAAAGGAGGGCAACATGCCCAAGTAGAGTCTGACATAAGAAGGTAAGCCATCACTTCTGTATTCTCTCTAAGCACGGACAATGAACATTGATGAGGCAATTCTAAAGATCTGAAGACCAATTAGCACTCCTAAGCACGAAGTAGGTTCAAGTGCCGTTATCCACTGTGTTTTTTTGCTCATTGAGTGTCCTTATCCACTCTCTTTTGAAGTTGTATGCCCAAATTTTGGCCAAACTCAGTTGTCATAGAGATATTTGATTTCAAGCTCATAGAGTCTACCCAACTTCAAGACAGATTAGGGGAGAAATAGAGACTTTAACTTGTTAAATTAACTTTGTACCCAGAACACCTCAGATAGGACATATTTGTACATTTATCAGTTAAAAGGATATGAGGATCTGACAAGGAGCATTTGGTTTCTTAAAAATTTTAATTTGTTTTCTTTTTTCTTTTGTTGTTCATTTTTATTCTTCACCACCAACACAACTGTAGGTGGACAAAAACTGCTGTAGGTGGACAAAAACTGCTGATGCTAGAAATAGCACGCTGAATGTTCAGCCTCACGTGCCACTGTACCAGAACCCTAGCATCTCGTCCGAACCCTAATCTACAAAACAGACAGGGGTGAGCGCACCTATGCCTCTTGTTAGCACAGGCCCTCCGATGCCTAAGTTAGTATCACGGACTAGAGTAAACCCTAATTCAGTAGGAAAAATGTTTAATTGCAGTGTATTGCGTACCCTTTACCTCTAGATTTACCTCATATTTATAGATGTGCGTGTGCTTGTTGCCCAAGCTTCCTCGTCACCCTAGGTTTCCTATCTCGTATAGGGAACCCAGGATCCACGGGATCCTCTTTCCCTTAACATATCAGATCTTTATTCTAACCGGGACTTCTTCCCTTTCCAAGCCAAGTATCCTATCTCTATTGGGGATCACAGCTAGCACCCCTTATTCGTGGGATCTTATGTCTATCACGTAATCATTTTTGCTTCCAGAATATTGTATCCACCTTGTCACTTAAGGTAATACTCCCTCCGTCCCATTTTTATTGTCCATTTTCGTTTTTCGTGCCGTTCTTTCAATGCTTATATCTCCCAATCTACAATGTTTTTTATAATTTTGAAAACTTTGTATTATAGATCTAATCGAGAACTATCAAACAAGATCCATATTGCATATTTTTGGAGATTCATATTGGAAGATATAAGCGTTGAAAGAACGGCACGAAAAACGAAAATGGACAATAAAAATGGGACGGAGGGAATGAGGCAGGGTCCTTCTTCTGTTGGGCCAACTCATTGTCGAACAGCCCATGCTTGCTCCTAGCCTCTCATGCCCTCGTGCCAAACAGATTACATATACCAATGACTTCTCATGTCACTTGTCCTAGACGCCGGCCACCGCTCTTATCGGCGGCGAAATCCATTTTATTTATCGGGTGGTCCCTTGTACCACATGCTCGGGTATTAATTGTGTTTGTTCAGGATTACCTCCCTACAACAACAACAATAACAGAACCCATCTAATGCACAATCATTGGGGGTATGGGCGGGTGGCACGACCTACCCATTATCGATGCACATTGTCCCTTCTACTTAGTCACCATTTAGGCCAACATCAAGCACTTCAAGGCTTAGGTTGATCAATCGTGAAATTTTGTTCAAGGGTCATCAATGTAATTATTGTAATTTGAGTCTTGTACGAGTGTTGTAAATAGAGTTTTATTACACTTTCCTTGTATTTCTATTATGACTTCTTAAGCATACCCCATGTTTCTTCATGCCACAAGTGTAAAGTCTAATTTTGTGTATATACAGGGGCTCTTGAGTTGAGTCCTACTTCCTACATGTACTCAGTTTTCTTAGTGATTGTACTTAAGTCTTCCAGTAAACGTCTTGCTTATTACGTTCAAGTGTTGTGCATCTTATCTTGCTTACTTTAAGCTAGTTACTTGATTTCATTGTGGGTTCTTTTTAACGCTATGGACAACTACTTGATCTTCTTTGCTTGCACTGCAAACACTGGGAGACTTGAGTTTGGCGGACTAGCAAAGGAGTTTGTCTAGTGCCACACACACGGGCTTCGTCCACAAGGCCGTCGTGTGACAGTGGGGGAGGATTAGAGACAAACCTAACCTTTGGTAATATATGCATAAAGTGGCTACTCTCAGAATACCATTGAAATAGTGGCACCCCTATACCTCCAAAAACTGAGGAGCTAAAGGGACATTTTGATGTGGAACAATGCCCCCAAATCAAAGCCGAAAGGTATCAGAGAGGGCATGCCTTAGATGCCTAGAGACCCAAATCAATTTACATTCTTCACTGCAATCTTTAAGTGTTTTGTTATCTGGTAGCTACCATTATTTCGCAATTCTTGTTATAGTTGTTTTCCTTTCCTTGCTGAGGGTGATCTTTGTATGTCATGTCAATTGCCGGTGTAGTGATCTTGTGAATACTCGTAGGTTAAAGCGGCTTACAGAAAGAAGGTATGGGATTCACATCCTGACCTTTTCCCTGGACATGAGAAATGTTATGCAGAGAGCAAGTTTAAATTGGTAAGCATTTGGAGGGTTTTTGTAGGTATCTTATGCTTTGAGCAGTGGTATTCCTTATTTATTCTTGGCTCCAATACCTGCCATCATAAAAAGTTGTCACATCAGATGCACTATGTCGTTGCATGAAAACTTTCTGTTAATTTGTTGCATCAGGGAATTTGTACTTCGGTGAGTAAAACCATATGTGTCACATGATCTTAGGATCAGATAACTTTGATATCTACCACAATTGCACCTTTCTTATATACTTGACCTGTGTAAAATACTTAAATCGATCATGCCCCCGGTTCTCTTGTATTGGCTGCACTAGTAAAGCAGCCATACCGGTTTCATAATATCTGTCATTCTGTTGCCACTAAAAAATTCAGGACAGTCCTGGTGATTTGTGTTTAAATTTTGTCATGATTATCCTTGGGGAAACAAGGAGCCGATTTAAATCTTGAAAACTAGAGTTTTTTCCTCCCTATTTTTTAGTTGCGTTGGGAATAATCTTTCACAAGTCTGAAATTTATAGTACTCTCACCTGCAGATTTCAGAAGCTTACACTTGCCTGCAATCTTGTAAGTCTGTGGTCCTCATACAAACTGAAATTGTAGAAATGTGTTTATCGTGGTTTGCAAGCTCCCAGGAATTGGCTTATCAGTCCAAAAGAACATCCTCATGAGACTGCTAGCTTCTCATGTTTTGTTTCTGTGTCATGCCTTTGAAAATCGCGGCGCACGGTGATTATGGATTTAACATTGAGTTTAGGTCTGCTTAAGGGTTTTCATATGATAAGGGGTTTTGAGGAAGAGAAATTTAGAGGTATTGCACATGCCAGACGCGCTACATGAGTTTTGCGCTTCAAAAGTATTTCCTGCATGCCCGATAGGCAGATAGGCCAGTACATCGTCGTGCGGGTGAATTTTCAGTTTCTTCTTCTTTCTGCAGGTTGGAAGCCATTGGTGTGCAGTTGGAAACTGCTACATTAAAAAAATACTACCAAATAAACTTGCAGGAAGAATTCAAATTCTTTGAAATATGTCAATTTTGTTGTACTTGTGTCTTTTTTTTTTCTTTCATTCTTTGTTGCAAGTCTTGGTATGTTGAATATTTCAAAGTGAGGAATATCGGGATACATATGTCACTTAAGGGGTCTGAGCTTGCAAACCACGATAGGAGTGCTGATGACCTATTGACCTCCTTCAAAAGATTGTAAATTGGATATGCTAGAACCTGGGGAAAATATTGTACAGTTCAGTATAAATCGCCTCCTAGTATTTGATCTAATGGCCATTACACAGATTCAAGAGGAGAAGGTGCAGGTGCAGGTAATTTTTCTTTCAAATATTGTGTTATTGATATTTTTTAGCTACCACATTCCCATCAATCATGATATCTGTTTTTAGTTAGCGATACGATAGTTGTCAGAACTGGAGTTGCAAGTGTTCATGGAGGTAGAAGATATCATGCTCTGATTGGGGTCCCCTTTATTTTTATCATTCTGGGAACGGTTGCACTGGGAGGGTTGAATGCTACCAGGTAATTGACGGTCTAAATTTCTTCTTACAAGTGGGGGAAAAAGGAAAGGGAGAAGGTGCAATGGTGTTTGTTATGTTTCTTTATTCAATTTTTTCCCCCTTTCAGGGCTTACAAAAAGCAAAAGGAGATTTATCCTTCGCATAATCCTTTCCTTCCTTAATCAGAAATACACCAAGGGATTCATGCTGTCGTGGGTCCATATAGGAAGATATGTACGTATACATTTGCTGATTTGTTGCGTATCTAATGCAGTTGTCTATCATACTTTTTTTTTCTTCCTGTTCATTTTCATAAGAGGGTTTGTTTGTGAGTTTCAAAGCATATGTTTTGTGAATTTGATGCTATCGGAAGTGTGTAACTGCAATTATTATAAATTCCAGCAGAGTTTTCAAAAACTATCTTCAAAGCAATACTTTGCTACCTTTTTACATATGGTACAATTTTGAAGGGTGAGTTAGCAGGTGTGCACTCTAGCACACTCTAAAAACTTGAATTTTTTAAAATCATTTTATATCTTCAACATTTTAAGAACAAATTGACCCCCTTTCTTTTGGATATCCTGTTTATTGTCAAACATGGAGATTGTAAATAAAGAAATTGTCAACCAGTACAACATCTTCGCCCATGGAGAAATTGTCACCTCTTGTTTTTTAGCCTTAAAAACTTGCCAATAATCTACATACTATTGTGTATGTGGTTCAGAGGATGAAGAAGCAAATTGAGATCATCCATCATCAATAAATGCACAAAAAATTTAGAAGTGTAGAAGGATTAAAATAAATAGTAGTAATAAATAAACATCTGAATTGTACTTTCAGGAAAAGTTCACATCATAGTGTTCGCACTGAGAAACCATACAGTTGATGGTACGGTTCGGACTGAGTGATGGTGTTGCAGTTGCTGCTTAATAGGTGTTGTCCCTTAAAGCGCTACATTCAAACCATCCATTTTTGCAAACAATGATCCGCATTTTAAAAGAACTCTTTCAAGGAAAAGTTATTTTAAAATTCGAACCATCTAAAACACTTTTAAATGGTTGAGATTAAGCACTGCACGGTGCTGCCCTTTTGAGCAACAACACCATCCCCGAATCTGTAGGGTTCTTTTAAGATTATATTACAATTCCATGTCACTCCATTTAAACTATGTTCATTCAGGAAAAGTTCAATCAAGTAAAAAATGTTTCGGAAAAGTCTTATACTTTTTTCAGCATGTTGAGCACAAATTAAATCGTGGTAGATTAGGGAGTGTTTTGGCTTAATAATCCGTTCGGATTAATTTTTTTGTCTACATTTCATTTTTTTTTGCCTTTTTAGTTCTTTAATTTTTTGTGAATTATTGGTTCATACCAACAAGAGGAATACTAAAGACAAAAATAATCCAACATAGACAATTTTCTTGGATTATTTGTCTTTATTTCAAATTTTAGAGTTTTTTTTTTGTTTTAATTTTCTACTTATAGACTCCTCTTGTCAAGATGAGTCAATAATCCACACAAAATTAACGTAAAACTGACAAAAAATGAACACAATTTGAATGAAGACAAAAATAATCTAATAAGATTATTAAGCCAAATGGGAATAGTACATTACTCTCAGCACAGCTCACCTTCATAGCCTTCTTCAAATTCAGAACATGGATACCCCTTGCTATTAGACTAGAATTCTCGGTTAACATTTTTCTCATAGCTTTGTTTGATTTTGAAATTTTTGTTGTTATTACAGCTTAATTAGTAGGTATTCGCGCGTGCAATACTGCGATGCCAATTTCTAATCAAATTCATACCTACACAGTTATGCTAGGTTTGACACTAGTTTGATTAATTGTATTAGGGCGTACCCATTTTTTATTTGGGTTTTCGTCACAAAACCCTAATAAAAACCCACATGAATATGCAAAGACAAAAAAACCCTAATAAAACCCAATTCATGATCAGAAAACCAAAACCATTCTTAAATATGGAGTCACGCGAATTTGAGGGTGGAAATGAACCTGGAGATACACAACATATGCAGACCTCAAAAACCTCGATCTTCAATTTCGTATCTCCACACCATCAAATAAATTTTTTCCATCTCTACAAATTTTGAACACGTCGATAATGATCTCTGTTCTACGATGGTGGGCCTTTGATCGCTATGTGTGTAGAAGTCTTTGGAGTTTGGAATAATTTGTTGATTGATTTGTGGAGAAATGCCAACTGTTGGACTTAATCTAGTAAGGCAACACAATCATTTCAATCCCAAAGTTAACATCGCTAGCCATTCTTTAGCTACCAAAAAAAAAACATTGCTAGCCATAAAGTGACGGTATGAAAATTCAGGTAATAGTCTGCATATGGTACACCCTTTTAAGGGGTGTGTATTAGACTTTCCCTAGTTTTAAAGGGAAATCGAGGGTAGCGCATTTTCAGAAACTTAAGAGGAGGTATCCGAGTTTGTTAGAAATTTCAAGAGAGGACAATGAAATTTTATGCAAGCAAAGTTGGGGTGGCCCTAGACCCCAAACTTATATGTCCCTTAGTTCATTTTTGTCGTCAATCTATTCTACAAGCAAATGTGTTTTGCCTTCTCAAGTATCCAAACTCCCATCCTAATTTTCTTAATTTTTTGCGTTCATAAAGAGAGAGAGAGAGAGAGAGAGAGATGTAGGGAGGTATTTCCAAACAGATACATTTAGTTGCCGAACACGTGGTGTATAAGAGCACGTGAAAGATTGGACAGGACTTATCACCGGGCAGTGCGTTGAACGGCGATAGGGGCCAATAACATGAGAAGTCATTGGTATAAACTAAACTGTTCGGCAGATAGAGATATACCGATTATATTGGTCCAAATAGTTAAACAAGGACCAAGTTACATGTAAAGTAGCTGGTCCAAGCAGTCTGTTCGATTACGAAATAACCGAACAAAGAAAGAGCTCCAATCAAGAGTAGGAGCAGAGGGAAACGAGAATCCTTGATATCCAGGGTTTCCTATACGAGATAGGAATCCAGGGCAACAGGGATGCTTGGGCAACAAGCATACGCAAATCTACAAATATGAAGTAAACCTAGAGGAAAAAGGTACGCAATATGTTGCATTCTCAGATTCTCCTACTGATAATTAGGGTTTATTGACTAGTACGTGATACTAACTTTGCCATCGGCGGGCCTTTGCCACGAGAGGCAGAGGTGCACTCACCCCCTGTCTATTTTGCAGATTAAGGTTCCGACGACGAATTAGGGTTCCGGTGAAAAGGCACGAATAAGCCGTTCCAATCCAATTGATCCGAAGCATCAATTGTTTTCATCCCCCTACAATTGGCGCCGTCTGTGGGAAACGAACCAATTTTTTGAAAAATAATCATGATGAAAGAAGATCCAGTTACACCGTATAGTCCAAAGGACCAGTTGGGTGGGGGAAGAGATAAATCCCCACCAGGTGCTCCGAGAAAGCCCACTGGTAGACATGACAGAGATAACTCCAAAGAAAAAGGAGATAAAACTGCCACTGGCTCCACTAGAAGGAGTAAGTCTCATCGAAGAGAGGAGTCAGTCACCCATTCAAGAAGTATACACAATGATAACGATGTCCTCGATAAAAAGAGAAGAGAAATCGAGGAGTACGCTCGTTTGATTAGAAAACGAGAGTACGAGATACAAGAGTTACAACGGGTACGAGAGCACCCAGAAGATTCCAGACTTTCTTGAAGGAATTCCCAAAAAGACAGACGGACTCTGGTAGTCCATAAGCAGGCGCATTCACGAGGGAGAAGGAGCAGGAGTCCTATTATAGAGCGATACGAAGCTTCTCCACGAAAGAAGAGAAGCAGAAGTAAAAGCCGAACACTGGAAAGACGAAGGGCTTCTTCAAGAAAAAGGAGGAGCAGAGACCGAAGTTCTACCCCAGAAGAGGAGGAAACAAGAAAGCATCACCAGGACAGGTACGAGAGGCCTGATGCTGATTGGGTCAAGGCTTCGGCTCACACGACGAAGGAGCTTGGGGATGGGACAGTAACTACACGAGAAGCAGCACGGAAGGCCTTAAGTAATATTGCAGCCTCCCTCTTTTCAAGGAGGCTACAAGAAGCAAGGTTGCCGAGCAGAGTGAAGCACGGTACGTTCGTACTTTACGAGACAAATACGGACCCCGTGGCTCACATACAACACTATCAACAGGCTATGTTCATGCACGAGGGGGATGATGCCATCTTATGCAAGATGTTCCCCTCCAGTCTTGGCAAGGTGGCTTTGGCTTGGTTTTATAAACTGGCCCCACGATCCATACGAGGATGGAGGCAGTTGGCTGAGGAATTCACTGCTCGGTTCTTGACAAGCAGAAAAGCCCCAAAGACGTTTGAAAGTCTTTCCACCATGAAACAGGTGGAAAACGAGCTGATCAGGAATTATGCAAAGAAGTACTGGGAAACTTTCAACGAGATTGAAAGCTGCAGTGAGGAGTATGCAATTGCAACTTTCAAGACCGGTTTGCCTGTTCGGGGAGAGCTGCGTTACTCATTGAATAAACATCCGGTAGCCACATTGGCTAAACTGATAGAACGGATAGAGCAACACGCCAGAATGAAGGATGACATACTCCGCGAGGATGGCAGGATTGTTGCCGAACAGACAAAGGCACCTGTCAAAAAGGTGGATAAACCAGAACCAAAGACTTATAGAGAGAGAAAGGAGTATGGACAAGCTAAGAAAGAGTAGTACAAGGATAAGCAAGCTCCTGACCCCAAATCTTTCTTTTCTATCACTACGGTTTGGAAGGAACCAATTTATAGGATTCTTTATCGAATAAAGAATCAGCCATATTTCAAGTGGCCCCCAAGTCTAGGCGGAGACAAGGATGCAAACCGTGCTACGAATCAGCACTGCAGTTACCTATGGAGCACGGGTACCGGTACGCGGTACAGGTACGGAAAACGGCAAAATTCCAAAAAAGTAGGGTACGGGTCCGGCGGGGGTACGGCGAATAGACGAGTTCCTTGTTCCTTACATACCAACAGTACTTACAAACATTGACTCAGTGTAAACGTGTATGTGTATATAAAAGAGAGAGAACTTATGTCTTCTGTTTCGATTTGGAGCCCTAGACCGCTGCCTCTCTCAGTGACTCAGTAAACGTGTATGTGTATATAAAAGACAAAAACATTACACAATAAGCCCATATTTTATAATTATTTACAAAAAAAAATCCTGAAATTTTGAAAAAAAAATCATTTTGGGCTAAAACGTACCCGTCCCGTACCCTTGCCGTACCCATCCCGTACCCTTGCCGTACCCAAAATTATCAAAAGTACCCGATCAAATTTTGCCGTACCCGGTACGTTTTTGCCGTACCGGCGCCGTACCCGTACCCAGTAGGGTACGGCGACATTTCTGAAGTACCCGTGCTTCATAGGCAGTTACCATAAAGATTGGGGCCATATGACTGAGGATTGTGAGATGTACAAAAGACACCTTGACGATTTGGTCTCCCGGGGCTATCTCAAGGAATTTATCCAAGAGGATCCAAAAGAGAAAGGGAAAGCCATGGAGTTGGAATATGAGCAGAATCGTAAAGGGGTAATCCATATGATACATGGGTTGGCCACACCTTATACGAGAAATGAGGTCAGGCTATTACAAAGGCAAGTTAGGCACAATTAGCACGTGATGCGATTGGGTAACAAGAGGGGGCGAGAAAGTGATGTGTGCAATGAAAGCATAGCATTCACTGATGATGATCTGAGAGAGGTCCAAATACCCCACAACGATGCTTTGGTCATAACCCTACGAGTTGGGGAATATGACATCGAAAGGATTCTAGTGGACTCAGGAAGCTGTACAGAGGTAATGTACTATGATGCGTTCAAGAAGCTGGGGCTGGCCCAAAAAGACTTAGAACAATCTACAACACCCCTGATTGGGTTCGGTGCAGGAGCAGTTTGGCCTCTTGGAAAAGTAACGTTACCTGTTCTGGGTGGATCAGTGGTGTTGAAAACAGATTTCTTGGTTGTCGATGTTCATTCTTCCTATAACGCGATTATAGGGAGGACATGGCTACACAAGATGAGAGCGGTCTCCTCGACTTATCACCAGATGGTGAAATTCCCAGGATCGAATGGGGTTGAAGTACTTAGAGGCAATCAGAAAGTGGCCCAACAATGTCTAATTTCCATCATTAAAAGAGCCCCAAAGGCCCACCACGTTCATACATTAGAAGTACCAGATCAACCAACTATCGAGGATGTTGGAAGAAGTCCGGCATAAAAGGTGGTTGAAGGCTTGGAGAAAATTCAGATCAACGAGACTGATCCTGAAAGATATTTCTTAATCGGAGAATCATTGCCAGCAGACGAAAAGGCTGAATCGATAAGATTTCTGAAAGAATATGTTGATGTATTTGCATGGGTGCCAGAGGAAATGCCCGGAGTGGATGCAGGTGTCATATGTCACCATTTAAACGTTGATCCTCAGCATAAGCCGATCATTCAGAAAAAACGGAGGGCAGCCGTACAGCATGTGGATGCAGTAATTGAAGAGGTCGATCGTTTACTGGAGGCCAAAGCAATACGTGAGGTTTACTACCCAGAGTGGTTATCCAACACCGTTGTGGTGAAGAAAAAGAATGGGAAGTGGCGTGTCTGCGTAGACTTCACAGACCTAAACAAGGCATGTCCAAAAGATAGTTTTTCTCTTCCAAGGATAGACCAGTTGGTTGACGCAACCGCTGGTTACAAGCGAATGAGTTTTCTCGACGCATATCGAGGATATCATCAGATTGCTATGTTTGGGCCTGATCAAGAGAAGACTTCATTTATCACACCACGAGGGTTGTACTGCTATAGCGTTATGCCGTTTGGGCTAAAGAATGCTGGGGCAACATACCAAAGACTTGTAACCATCATGTTCAAAAAGCTCCTTGGAAAGACTATGGAAGTTTACATAACTGATATGGTGGTGAAAAGTCAAGATAAACAGGGACATATAGCTGATTTAAAAGAAGCTTTCGAAATCCTGAGGGAATACAAACTGAAACTCAACGCCTCGAAATGTGCATTTGGAGTTGGTTCAGGAAAGTTCCTGGGCCACTTGGTGACCATGAGAGGGATTGAGGCTAACCCTGATCAAATTGCAGCCCTACAAAGGCTACAAAGTCCCAAAACCACTAAGGAAGTCCAGAGGTTGACTGGAATGGCTGCAGCACTTAATAGATTTATCAGCAGGTCAAGTGACAAGTGCAGACCCTTTTTTCAATTATTGAAAAAGAGGGAAGGATTCGTATGGGGAGCAGAATGCGAACAGGCCTTCCAGGACCTGAAGAAGTATCTAGCCGAGCCCCCACTTTTATCAACTCCACAGCCAGTGAGTCTTTGGTTTTGTGCTTAACAGTTTCTGAGCATGCAGTTAGTGCAGTCCTGTTAAGGGATTTGGGAATCGAACAAATTCCTATTTATTATGTTAGCAAGACACTGCTGGATGCAGAGACGAAATATCTGCCCTTAGAGAAACTTGTCCTAGCACTTAGGACAGCCACAAGGAAATTGCCACACTACTTCCAAAGCCACAAGGTTGTGGTTTATACTGAGTTTCCATTGAAATCACTGCTACAAAAAGCAGACTTTTCGAGAAGGATCTCGACATGGTTCGTCGAGTTAAGGTAGTACGATATCGACTATCAGCCGCGTACGGCAATTAAAGGCTAAGTGTTGGTTGATTTTGTAGCAGAGTTTTCTTCTGCAGTAGCTCCCCTGCCTCCTACGAGAAAGGAACAGGAGACTAAGACATCACCCACGAGGAAACAAGTCTCAGCCGAACAGGATCCCACGGAATGGAAGCTATTTGTTGACGGATCATCATGTAATACTGGATCAGGAATTGGGGTAGTCCTTTTTCCTCCTGAAGGAGTAATGATCGAACTATTTGTTCGGCTTGGTTTCAGTGCGTCAAACAATGTGGCGGAATACGAGGCACTCTTAGCTGCCTTGAGAAGTGCAAAAACCCTAAAAGCTGAATGGGTTAGGGTGTACTGTGATTCACAGCTTGTGGTCAATCCACTGTTCGGAGAATACGAAACCCGAAGTGAAAAGATGGTAGCAGCCAAAGACCTGCTTGATACCTTCGAAAGGGTATATATTGAACAGATAAGTTCTGGACAGAATGCTCATGCAGATTCATTAGCTTGGTTGGCTGCAGCAGTACCAACTGAGTTTAAAAGGAAGGTGGCAGTAGAATATCTGAGTGAGCCGAGCATTTGGAGAAGTATGGACTTAGTCTTGGACGTGAACCAAGGACCAAGTTGGATGGACCCGATCGTGGAGTTTTTACGAGACGAGATACTCCTTTCTGACAAAAAGGAGGCTCATAAGATAAGGACCAAATCCGCTAGGTTTTGGCTGTCCCCAGAGGATAAGTTATACAGAAAATCCTTCACAGGCCCATATTTGCTGTGCGTACATCTTGAGATGGTGCAGAGATTTCTTCATGAAATCCACGAGGGAACATGTGGGAGTCATGTTGGAGGCAGATTCATCGCCCACCAAACAATTACCCAAGGTTACTGGTGGCCACACATGTAGGAAGATGCAAAGGTGTATGTGAAAATTTGTGAAAAATGTCAAAAATTCTCACCAATGATTCGAACACCAGCCGAGGATCTAGTGCCTTTGACAAGTCCTTGGCCATTTGCTCAATAGGGAATGGACATCGTGGGTCCACTACACAAAGCAACTGGGAATCGAAAATTCCTGCTAGTTGCCACGGACTATTTTACTAAGTGGATTGAGGCAGAACCACTGGCCAAAATCACTGAACCTATGATAGAAAGGTTCGTGTGGAAGAGCATCATCACTCGCTTTGGGGTCCCTTATTCATTGATTACAGATAATGGATCCCAATTTCAGAAGAAATTCAAGGCTTTTTGTGTCCAGTACGAAATACGAAATTATTATTCAACCCCAGCTTACCCTCAGAGTAATGGGCAGGCAGAGGTGTCTAATAAAACTATCCTTGACGGGATCAAGAAGAGGCTGGACAAAGTCAAAGGGAAGTGGCCTGACAAGTTACCAATAGTACTATGGGCTCACCGAACAACGCCTAGGAGGTCTACGGGAGAGACCCCCTATTCATTGGCATATGGAACAGAGGCTGTCATACCTTTGGAAGTTGGTCTTCCAACCAATAGGACCGCACTAGTTGAAAGTGGGGGCAATGATAGGGCCCTTAAAATTGAGCTTGATCTCGCCGAGGAGAGGAGGGAAAGGGCCTTGGTCCATCTGGCTTCCTACCAGGAACAGTTGATGAAGAGCTATAATAAGCACATTCATCCTCGAGAATTTGGTGTTGGGGACCTCGTACTACGGAAGGTGCTCGGCAACACCAAGTTGGCCTACGAAGGTAAGCTGGGGGCTAACTGGGAAGGCCCGTATCGAGTAATCGAGATTGTAGGCATAGGGGCTTATAGATTAGCTGATCTGGATGGTAATCCCATTCCGAGGCCTTGGAATGTCCATAATCTGCGAAAATTCTTTGTTTAGAAGCATTGAGTTTTGTTTTAGATTGCACTACGTGATTGTGTGGGAATTACGAATATAATTCCCTTGTTCTAGTTTTTGATTTTATTATTTTAATTGCAAGGGGTACGAATAACGCTCTCTTGAGTTTCACAAATTATGAATAGCATCACTTTTTGCAGAATAAATAACTCGTTCTTGGTATTTGTCTTAAAAATACGAACTACGGGCTTGGTTTTCCCTATTCGTATTGGGGAGCAGGGAACAGGCACCTATACACTTAAGTACGTGAAACTTGATGAATACAAGTATGAAACACTTGTATGGTTTTCAAGTATGTGAAACTTGACAACTACAAGTATGAAACACTTGTATGGTTTTTAAGTACGTGAAACTTATGCAAAACTTAACGAGTACAAAGTATGAAAACACTTGTATGGTTTGTAAGTACGAGAGACTTAGAAAGCATTTAAGTACGTGAAACTTAGAAAGAGGTTTAAAAGTACAGGATTTGCTAAAAGTACTGAACACTTATACGCAAGCAAACATGTGATTAAAGGATCAAAGTACGAAATACTTAGATAAATCTATTAGCATCCGAACACATGCAAAAAATGAGAAGAGCCGAGCAAATAGTATAGTTATGCCACAAAGGGCCGAATACCTGTATTACCAAAATATTACCAAAGAAGAGAAAGTACTGGTACCACGCAGGGTTGAAATGCTATGGTCACGCAGGACCAGCCAAAATGTTTTAAAAGTGTTTAATGCAGACTTACCAAATCAATCCAAGTTCTGGATCTCTGAAGGAGTTTCAATTGGGACTTCTCCACTGGCTCCCACAATAGTATCACCTTCAGTTGCATTTTCTTCCAGGTTAATAGGTTCAAGAGATGATTCTTGAACAAGTGATTGCACAGGATGAGTATCAGTTGGCGTATCCTCTCCTGCATCAGCAAAATCTTCAATCTGCTGCTCGACATCATCCTCTTGGGATTCCTCGTATTCTTGAGAGGCTGTAGCTGCAGAATGCTTGCTCGGCAGGTCATTTTCCACCCAGAGGACTGAGTCTTCAGCAGTACCAATTTTTGTCAGACAAGCCTCCCAGCTGGCAGTCCAGATTTGGTCTTGTATGGCTGGCATCTGCTCCACATAGCTAGCTGTAGCAGCATCAAACCCCTTCTGGTAGCCTTCCTCGTGAGCAGCATTTTTGGTTTTTTCCATTTCTACCAAAGCCTGATTAAGGCTGTCTTCAGCTGTCCCAAGTTTGTTCTTTGCCTCTTCAAAATCAGTCTTGGCTTTGTCTCTTTCGCTCTCCAGTCTAGAGATAGTACAGAGCAGCCTGGTGTTGTTGTTCAACAACGTGATCCTTTCAGTATCTGTGTCCTGGTATTTTTTGCCCAGTGTAATCATCTTTTGCATAAATTGCGTAATGATAAAAAAGATGTTACTGGAGAAAACAAGAGGAACATGAAGCATGCTTAGAGGTAATGAGAATACTATACCTTGATCCCACTAACGAGACCAGTAGAAACGAGCCGATCAGGTGCAGCCTCGAATTCTTTCTGCATATCAACAGGAAGTAGCAAACCTTGAGCGAGTGCGAGTGCTATTTCCAAAGAGCTAGCGCTGTCCCCAACGTGAACGGGCCAATCACCCCTGATGAGTTGGGGGGCCCAGCTTTGAGGAAGCACTTGAATGCTCGGAGAAGGGGGTTGTTGAACTGAAGCTGCGGCTTGAGCTGAGGCATCTCCAAGGTCTTCAGATCTAGGTCGTTTATCTCGATGGGCATCACCAACATCGAGAGTAGTATCCACTCCTTGAGTAGATGAAGGGGAGCGGGTAGAACCTCCTCTGTTGCGACGAGATACAGGAGGAGCGTTCCCAGTAGAAGCTACCCGACCAGTTCCACGCCCTCGAGAAGAGACGGTGAGAAGGGTGCTGAGGTGTAGGGGTTGACGAGTCATAGTACTTGAAATTGGAGGAGATGGAGAATAACCTGAGGAGGAAGATTGGCTGGTATCACGACTAGGAGCAGGCTGTTCGAGGAGTTGTTCAGGAGCAACCTGTCTTTGAGAAAGCCTTCGGAGTCTTAAGCGAGGCAATGGCACGCCTTCCGAAATGGGAATCTCACCCAACTGCCCGGCGACTGTCACTCCGGCGTTAGCTCTTAGGCTCCTCGGCTGGGGAGCAGTTGAAGTGGAGGCAGCACTAGTGCTTGGGTGGGCGAGTCTCCTGTCGATAACGCCCCTGTACGCGGGATCGTATCCCAGTAGAATGTCCGCATTACGACCCCGACCAGCTGTTGAGGAGCCAGGCTCACCCGTGTATTTCAGAAGCCGATTGATCTCCGCTGTTCGGACAAAGCTTGGTTCTTGTCTGGGGCGCTTGTTGGCGTTATCCGCTGCAAAACAAAAGTCTAGCAAAGGCAGCAAACGCAAACAAAGGCAGTGAAGAAAGATCACGAATAAAGTCAAAGTAAATTAAAAGCATACGTGGGTAGCCCCAAACATGGGGACAATGGAAGCCCACCACTTGACCATCTTCCCCTATCGCCTCGAAAGCTCCGGTAACGTAGAGGAAGTCACTCTCGTGATCACGAGCAGAATCTAGCAAGTTTAGCACGAGACGCTTTTCTGCCCTCCTAACTTTGAAGTAGTATGTGTTGTATTCAGGATTCAACATAATACTATACCACCATTGAATATCCCAAATACCTAGTTGGGTCCCTAAAATCCTATTTCCTAAATTTTTCAGACTTGGGATCATGTGCATCCGCCATGAATATACTTGAAGAAAAAATAAAATTGGAAATGGGCGCGATTGAAACTCTAGAAGTAACCCCAAAATCTGACAATGAGATCTCAGATGGAAACTAATGGGACAAGAGAGAAATCTTAGTGGGTAACCTAAGCAGAAGAAATAGAGATCTTACGAGTTTAATGAAAAGGTCCCTGTGACACGAGCAAGTTGCAGGCGGCGGCTATGGCGGTAGAAAGGGAGTTTTTCGCCTGACTTTTGAAAAGGACAAGACGAGGCTCAGAGTTTTGGATAAAAAATCCAAAGAAAATCCCTCTTTGGG
The DNA here is from genome assembly GCF_030253575.1 of Rhododendron vialii. NCBI lineage: Eukaryota > Viridiplantae > Streptophyta > Magnoliopsida > Ericales > Ericaceae > Rhododendron > Rhododendron vialii. The sequence goes on along the minus strand of NC_080557.1, from coordinate 48,942,889 downwards.
ATTTAAGTGAAAGAGACGGAGACGAAACGTCTCGTCTCACGCCGTTACAAGTTAAAGTAACGGAAAGTAGGTGCCGTTCTGACGACGTTTAATAAAACGTCAGTTCAAAATTAATGAAAGGCATACGAAACATGCCACGTGGAGTCACTACCCCGAAATGGTATAATGACAAAGGCGCCAAAAAGCATCAATGAGTATTAAAACTATGACTGCCTGGGATCAGAGGAAATTCGGTCTAAACGTTTGTCTCTAAGCTTCACCCATTACCCCCGAACAATGGAAAATAAGTAAAGCTGGGGAGCAATTGTAGGGAGGTATTTCCAAACAGATACATTTAGTTGCCAAACACGTGGTGTATAAGAGCACGTGAAAGATTGGACAGGACTTATCACCGGGCAGTGCGTTGAACGGCGATAGGGGCCAATAACATGAGAAGTCATTGGTGTAAACTAAACTGTTCGGCAGATAGAGATATACTGATTATATTGGTCCAAATAGTTAAACAAGGACCAAGTTACATGTAAAGTAGCTGCAGTTTGTTCGGTTACGAAATAGCCGAACAAAGAAAGAGCTCCAATCAAGAGTAGGAGCAGAGGGAATACTCTCGAAGATTCCAGAATAATCATGTCCCGTAAGGGATGAGATCCCAAGAATATAGGATCTGATAAAGATACCCAACGAGAATGGGATGTTCGGCCATTAATGGAAAAGAATCCTAAAAGGACTCTTTTCTAATGAATTGATAAGGAAAACGAGAATCCTTTATATCCAAGGTTTTCTATACGAGATAGGAATCCTAGGGCAACAGGGATGCTTGGGCAGCAAGCATACGCAAATCTAATAATATGAGGTAAACCTAGAGGAAAAAGGTACGCAATATGTTGCATTTTCGGATTCTCCTACTGATAATTAGGGTTTATTGACTAGTACGTGATACTAACTTTGCCATCGGAGGGCCTTTGCCACGAGAGGCAGAGGTGCACTCACCCCCTGTTTATTTTGCAGATTAAGGTTCCAACGACGAATTAGGGTTCTGGTGAAAAGGCACGAATAAGCCGTTGTAATCCAATTGATCCGAAGCATCAATTGTTTTCATCCCCCTACAAGAGAGGTGGGGGAGGAGAGCGAACAAATTGGGAGAAACAAACGTGGGGAAGAGAGAGACGTGGGGAATTTTCATACAAATGTCATGAATTTTATGCAGACTGTTGTGTATTCGTATTACTCCGTAGTATTAGCAACTGTAAATTTAATAAAAAATGTATGTTTGCGATGGTATTTAGTACTGTATTTACCTGTCGCAATGACACAAATTTGAGACAACTGGCATAACAGTTGCAAAAAATTCTTTGCGGCTGCCAAGCGACGCAAAAGAGCATGTTTCCTGCGGCATGAGAAACCTTTTATGCGGTGAGCGTGGATCGAACACGCGACCTTCGGATCTTTAGTCTGACGCTCTCCCAACTGAACTATCCCCGCAGGTCGGCAAGGAGGCACATTATAATAAATTTATTCTTAATTTGTTTTCATTATCATTTCAGTTCTTCGACGAGGGTTCTATTCTAGTTTCTATGCTCTTTTTGATTATTCTTGTTGTGTTTTATCTGAATCAAGTGCAGAGCAAACCGTTGGACAAAATCGTGAGAGAGATCCTACCCTAAAGGCTAAAACTGTATGTCCACCTTTTAGTCTCTATCTCTGTAATTCACAACTTATTTCTTTTTGTCCAAGTGCTGTGATTTTGGCTGTTAATTGGAGTGAATACTGATTTGAAACACTACAGGCAAAATAGTTATCTAGTTGGTTCTACTTTTGTGCATCTATATTAGCGTGTTTTTTGTTCTAGATAATTGAGAAGATCCAAGATGCAATTGATTCTTGGCTGGATTCTCCAAGTCCCTTTTACCATTTCTTGGAAGAATTGGCCTATCCTCTTAAATTATCGGGCAGTTTTTGTACACGAACCACTGTCCTTGGGGTGGTCTTTGGCTTGAAAAAATAAAAGGGGCGCTAGTTAGTAGTTTTCTTGCATTATTAGTACATGTTCGTGGTTCTCTATAAAAAAGGACACTAGGTATATTCCTAGGTAGTAACCTCAAGCCCGAAAATCATGGTTCTACTCCTGTGTGCAATCTCATGGGAGTTTTGTGAAGGTGCGTGTGAATTGAATGCATTCATCCGTACTTGGCTGTAATCATCGAAAGGCGGATTGTCCCAGCCTTATGCGAAACGGGGATATGTGAAGTGTAATAGGGTTGTGTAGTGTATTGGCCCCCTATTTCTAGGGAGGACTTGCGGTGCTCAATCACCGGCCATTAGATGAGCTTAGTGTATCCAAATAGCCAATTCCGAAATTAATAGCTCTTCTTAATAGTCTTCGCAATCTACAATATATTGACCTCCAGAGCTTTCGATCCAGGTAAAGGAGTCTATTGGTACCTATTGAAGTGCTTAGACCTATCATACATATCCGTATGTAGGGCAGCAAATGAGCCGAGCCGAGCTTTACAGTGTTCAAGCTTATTTATTAAGTTTTTAACGAAATCGAGCTTGAGCTCGAGCTCAGTGAAAACTTAACGAGTCGAGCTCAAGCTGAGCTGGCATTGGCTTGACTCGAGCTCAAGCTGTAGAGACCCGAATTTTTGAAAAATCGTTTAAAGGTTTTATTAATATTAGAATATCGAATAATGTGAAATATGTTGAATTTATTTGATTTGGGATCAATGTAATAGGGTTGAAAGTGGAGGGAGTGCAAGTGTGGTTGGTGTGCCCTAGTATATATATGTGTGTGAGGGTGTAGACTATGTTTTCAAAATCATTTTCTGGGCTCGCCTTGTGGCGTTGGGGCAGTGAGGCAATGCTAAAATGCCTTAAGGCGTGAAAATTTTGGCAGTGAACCATAAAGTCAGCCGCCTAAGGAAATTAGGCGCACCAAGGTGTACGCCTCAGTCACTTTTTACGCCCCGATAGGTGAGGTGTAAGCCTCAGAAGAGAAATTTTCCTAATCTAATTTTGGTAATTTCTTAATTCAACACCCCCCGCCCTCTCTCTCTCTCTCTCCCTCCCTCCCTCCTGCCTTGTTGAAGTCGATCATCATCTACAATCGTGCTCTGTTAAACAGTTGTGCTTTGTTTTTCTTTACTAAGTGTAACTAATAAGGTGATAAGTTAATAAGATAAAAAGTTAATAACTAATAAAGTGATGTTATAGGGTTTCTCAATTACTAGTTATTAACTAATAAGGTAAGTCATTAACTGAAATGCGCATTTTTTTTTTGTATTTTAAAGTTATTTTATTAATTTAATTATTTAAAAAATAAAAAATCAAAAGGCTTACGCCTCAATGCCTCGGGGCATATGCCTCGCCCCATGGAGGGTCAAGCGCCTCGCCTTGCGCTTTCGCCTCTGAAAACTTTGGGTGTAGAGGATCAAAAATCCCCAATCCTCTCTCTCTCTTCCCGATCTCTCTCTCTCGGCTCCTCTCTCTCTCTCTCTTAAACTCTCACACTCCAACACCCTAAAATACTTCGAACCCACCTCAATCCATCGTAAGGTTTTCGCATTCAAGTGTTCTAGAGCTTGGAAATTCATGGGTTTGAGCTCGAAGAGGAGTATTCAGTTGATTCAAGGTTTTCGGAGCTAGGGCTTGCTTGATTGAGCTTGGGTTTCGTTCTTCGACTTCGAGGTAGGAATTTCTCACTTCTATTATGTGTTTATGTGTTGATTTGGTGTTTGAATCGTGCCCTAGATCGTTGCTTTCGTTGTTAGAAATATTCTGGTGGAGTCTGGAAATCGTGCACTGAAAACCCAGTTCCTACCGGTAGGAGTTTTGGCCCTACCGGTAAACTCTTACCGGCAGAAAAGCTGTCCAGTAATGTCATTTTCATGAAATTTTGGTCTCCTACCAGTAGGAGAATGTGTCCTACCGGTAGGAAATGAAAAATCTACATTTTGGCAAAACTTCGGAAGGGCATAACTTTTTCATCCGAACTCCATTTTGGACAAATTTTATATCGAAATTGATGTACGGAAGGTCTACTCTCTAACGGTGGTCGTCTCATAGCCTAATTCTAAGCCAATAAGGTTTGGTAGCCAAAATAAGATAGATATGTTCATATACGTTGGGTAATCCTTTTTCCTTAGAATCGTGGAGTGAAACGCGAATGTTCTTAGGTTCACCTAAGTATGAAATTGAATGGTTTGACGAGGCTAGTGGTATACAAGGCTTTGTAGTGATCGTTGGGTTCTGTATGAGTCCTTTGACACCGAAACGAGGGTTTAGAGAACATAAGGAATATAGGTGGGCGAAGGTTGTATGTGTTGACATACGATGTGAAAAACGAACACGTAGAACACTCCTTTGAGTTAAACAACGCTAGGCATGGATACATGAGACATTTTCCTTATGTTTGATATGTGGTACATCTCTTGCGTAACTTGTATGGTTTTATGAGTTGCAAGGTGGAAATCTATGAATCGTTGTGAGAGAATATCCCTAGATATGTGAGTGCTTGTATGGTGGTGAGAAACTAATAATGTAATGATAGCGAGTTGATTGAGATGAAATTATCCGTACTACTTCTATGTGGATAAGTCTTCATTGTGAATTCATTATATCTAATTGAGATGAATGGCTGAGCTGTGAAGTGTATTGGAGGAATTGTGGTACGATTACCTATACTATGTGATGTGATTCAGTTCCTTTAGTGAGGGAGATACTTATAGGGAGTGGTGGGACTCCATAAACGGCCCGAAAAGAGCACCCGTTTATAACATGTGATGTGGATTTGCAACGGTAATTGATATAAGTAAATGTGAGGGTTTGTTTGATGAATATACAAGAGAAGTGATTGATTGTCGAACACTACCACAGAGACGTATATCGATAGGTTGTTTTCTTTAAACGTGTGTTGTTATGACTAAGGTTAAGTCGAGGAGCGGATAGTGTATTCGGAATAGGATGTCGTGGTTAGCCTAGAACCTGGTGTATGGTCATAATGTTGTATTGTCATGAACGACGGTGAGGTATCTATTATTTTCCATTCCATTTTAAACGTGAAACATAGTGATTTACCTTCTGTTCTTCATTTTGCCTGTCATCTCATTGCATTTAATGGTTGTGTAGATTTCTTTACTGGGCTAGTGTAGCTCAACCTATCATTTTTAGATGTGATCCCGGAGCTATAGCTTGGAGCGAGGTGCATGCATTCTAGTGCATATTTCGAAAGTAGTAGTAAAAGTGACTCATGGACATTTTGGTAAAACATGTTTTGAGAATGTAATAGAACCTTAACTCTGTTTCTTCTAATGATGTAATATGTTCAGACTCTTGGAGTTGGATCTGTAATTTAATGATTAGGACATGATGAATTCTTTTGGGGTATTATGTATGATAACGTGAGGAGTTTTATTTATGAAAAGCTATTTTTATCTATATTGAAAATCTATGGCGTCACACGAGCTTTTTCACGAGCCTCAATGGACCAACGAAAAATATATATATATCCTCGCATAGGCCTAATACAACCAAAAATATTTGGATTGTGAAGGTATATATCTTTCATTTTCCTATGGAGCGGGAGTGTACTGGTGTGTGTGCGCTCTCGTCTCCCTTGGTTGACTGGAAAGTGAAAACGGAAAGAACAAATTATGAAATAACAATAAAAATCATAAACTTAAGTATATATATCCCGGCTTGCGAGTTGACTCGAGCCGAGCTTATCCTAGCTCGAGCTCGGCTCGTTTACAAAACGAGCTGAAAAAATTGGCTCGAGTTCGTTCGTTTGACTTCCGAGCCAAGCTTGAACAAGCCATTAACAAGCCGAGCTGCGAGCCGCTCGGTTCGTTTGCAGCCCTATCCGTATGTTAGGTTTTCTAACACATAGTTAATCTCAATTTTTACCCATAAAGTCTAGAAGTTTGAGCCTCCGCAGCTCAGATACTTACTTTGATCATCTTGAAATAATGTATCCTTGTACTTGACTCATGCTGTTCAAAATTCCATGTTTTTGCCGCAGGAAAGATGTCTAGAAGCAAAAACTGTGGTATCCAAGTTTTACCACAACCCTTATATTAAGAAAATATTAGGAGATATTGGTGGTTTACATAAGAACCTAGCTCTCCGCTGGATCACAAGGAAAGGAAGTATCAGCTTCTGTGAGAATTAGAAATTTGCCTTTTTGTAAAGAATGCTGATTATTTGGTTCATTCGTCACATATTTTGCAGTGTCAATGGCCACTCTATTCTAGAATGGGGTATTAATTAAATCAATTTAAAATATTTAGGTGTGGAGTTCTCTTTTTTTGGATGACGAGAAACCACGGCCTACACATCGTTTGTGTAGGACAAATCCTGGATACATGAACCCATTTCCCGGACATGCATATTGGGTAAGCCCATGTCTTGGTTATAATGGGTTGGATCACTAGTTCCTTTGGAGAGCTTTTTATCAAAGTAATCTCATTTTTAAAACAATTGATCGGAATACTTTAGTTTTCAAACTATTTTTAAAACTACTCGGTAGAGCCACTTCAAATGGCTCTACTCGAGTAGCGTCACTTAAATTGGCTCTACATGCCATGCAGTGCGAACCCCTGTGCCAGTCACTTAAATTGGCTCTACATGCCATGCGGTGCGAACCCCTGTGCCAGACAGATGTATGACGTGGAACTAACGCCCTTTTCAAATAGCTCTACTCAAACAAGTAGAGCCATTTGAAATAGCTCTACTTAATCAAGTAGAGCCAATTGGAATGGCGCTACCTGATTAAGAAAAGTCATTTGAAATGGCGCTACGTAATATGTACTGAAAAAACATGGGATCAAATGTGGACAAGGAAAATGGGATAAAATGGGACAACGAAAGTAAAAATCATTTTGTGGTGTAAAAAATTTTGCTGTTAAAATGTGAATAGTATTTTCTATTTTCTTATTTCCTTCGTACTTTAGTTAGAGGAAAAAGAAAAATAAATTCTATCCCTCAAAATGTAAGGCACTAAATGTTTTGCCTCGCGGATTTGCTAATTTGTATCGTACATTTTCCTCACTAATTTGCTAATGACACCTCAGACACTACATGTGATACGACATCAAGATCAGACACTCACATGCACATCTAAATCAATCTTTCAAATCCCAAGTTAATGCCCTTCGTACCCTTCATCGTGTTTCCTTGTTATCGTATTTTCATCTGAACGTCAACATGTCATGAGTGACCCACATTCACATACACAAACGCTTTTATTCGACTGTACTACGAAGTATCAACTAATCAATCAAGAGCTCAATCACCGTACGGAGGCCTGGAGGCCATTATTCGATGCCTTCAAAAGGCTTGGCGATCAACTTTCAAAAAAAATACGACCTAAAGTTTATCATGAAGCCATTTTGAAGGCAAAAAATATTGACCTATGGACTTCCGTAGGATGCGTCCCCCATACCATCATGAAGACAAAATGTTTGTCTATGAAATGGTACAAAGGGCGCGCCGTACGGAGGCCCAGAGTCCATTATTTGATGCCTTCAATAAGGCTTGCGATCACTTGACTTCCAAATATACCCCAAAGTTTATTGCGAAGTCATTTTGAAGGCATAAAATGTTGGCCTCTGAACCTCCGTAGAGCGCGTCCCCCATATCATTGCGGAGCAAAAATGGTTCTCTTCGCAACAGTACAAACAGCGCGCCTTACGGAGGCCCGAAGGCCATTATTCCATGTGTTCAAAAATTATAAAAAAGACTTTATAGCATAATATGCACATAGCACGGTGGGATAACAAAATCTCAACATGGCCTATCAAAAAACAAAAGAAAAAAAAATTCTCAATAGGAAAACAATAAGAAGTGGGAGTATCTAACAATAAATAAAAGATACTCCTAACTTTATTCATATTAAACATAAAAAATTTCAGCATAATATGCACATACATATGTTACCTCCCATCTTGAAAAACACCACATTTAATTGTTTTCTAAATAGAATGGACTCACACCCTCTGACTTTGTTCAAATAGTAAATGAAATATACCAGACATGTGGAACCCATAAAGCTTAACTTACTTACAGACGAAAAAATTTGTCATAGAAAACGTGTCCACAGGTTTTTATTACAACATAAATAAGCTCCAAAAATATGTAAACAGGTTTATTCTTCTCTTTCTCCTAATTGAAGTAGAAAGGAGATAAGAAAATGGAAAAAGTTAATATGTTTTAACAGCAGAATTTTTTACACCACAAATGATTTTATTTTCGTTGTCCACGTTTGATTGATGCCGTGTTTTCCCAATATATATATTAAATGCCGTGTTTAATTTTACTTTTACCCAAGTATTTTAAGAAATAATTACATTTTTGCGCTAAAAAGTGATTATTTCTCAAAATACTTGGGTAAAAGTGCCAAAATTTTACTTTTTCGATTTCTCTCGTCGAGACGAATCAATACCCCAAAAAAATTTAGCCCAAAACTAATAAATGCGAAAAAAATTCAAATAAGGACAAAATTTTTAAATTTAAATTAAGTCTAAAAGAACGGAGCCTTAATCAGGTAGCGTCATTTCTAATGGCTCTACTTGAATGAGTAGAGCTATTGCAAATGGCTCTACTTGATTGAGTAGAGTTATTTGAAAAAGCGCTAGTTCCACGTCATACAGCTGCGTGGCACAAGGGTTTGCGCCACTTATTGGGTAGAGTCAATCTAAGTGGCACAACTTGGGCAGAGCCATTTGAAGTGGCTCTACCGAGTAATTTTAAAAATAGTTTGAAAACTAAAGTATTCCGGTCAATTGTTTTAAAAATGAGATTACTTTGATAAAAATCTCTCCTTTGGATAGAATTGGGTAATCATGCTTTCAGGTCGGAAATTCTCTCAGTGATTGTGACATGATTCCTTTTCATGTTTCTCGGATAACTTACATTCCCTTGATATTGCATTATGCACCATGGAGGTTGGAAATCTGGATGTCGGAAGACTGGAAGCTCTTTATTTTGTATACTTCTTGTTCTTTGTTTTCCATTTTTCGAGGTGACTGTGCAGTAATAGTAGGGGCATGGGTTTGTCTTTCCTTGTATATGTAAGTGCAAGTTTGGATGCTGTTGTTGTGTTTTTATTGGTTATTGTTGATATTTGAAGTAGTTTGCCTTCCCCCAAAATTTGTTATGGTGGTGTGTTGAATCACTTTTTCTTTTTCTCTGCCTGGAACTTACGCTAATCTAATGTACTGTTCAGGTTCTAGTGAGATGGTTGGGTTGCCTAGTAAAACCCCTTCTTCCACTGTAACATTGTCGAGTTCACAAAAAGATCAAGGACCCACCATCACAACATCTGCACCAGATGCGAGGCCGAAAAGATCTGTTGTGCTTGTCCTGACACCAAGAAATTGAGAGATGAATGCGTTGTGGAACATGGTGAAGCTGCATGTTCAAAATGGATTGAGGCTCACCTTAAATGTCTTCGTGCAGAAGGCTTTAATGTTTGACGATCGGGGAGACATCCAACTTGACGGAAAATGGGTATTCATTCAGTTTTTTAGAACAAACAACTTGCTTTAGGACTACAAGTACGAATAGGACAGGGGGTGCAGGGGAATGTTGACATTCATCTCGGCACGGACAACTTGGATTGAATCTAAGCGCATACAAATATGAGCCGTTGATTGCTCAGTAAACGTCCGAGCTGTTGATTGCTGAGATGGCTGGATTGGCCACTTTGCACCCGCTTTGCAGGGATGCTGCCAAGCGGCATCCCTGCAAAGCGGTGCTAAGCAGCCGTTCATCTTGGCACGGACGGCTCGGATTGAATCTGAGAGCTTACAAATCTGAGCCGTTGATTGCCGAGATGGACGGCTGGATTGACAGCTCTGCACCCGCTTTGTTGGGGGTGCTTCCCCATTCCGAATATCAGTCCCATTGAAAATATAGGAATAAGCTGAGTCAATCAAAGAAGGGGAGCTTCTATTGATGACTGTTATTTGGAATTTTTTCGTTTACTTACTCCTCCTTTATAGATTATGTCTTTCATACCTACAATGGACAGAATTTTTTTTCGCTGAGTTAATGGTAGTTATAATGGTCCTGTTTTATATTTTAGTTTTAGTTTTGTTCTACTAACCATAAAACCATCGCGAGTGCATCTTAATGATGAGAAAGACTACAATACACATCCTTTATTACACACCATTTATTTGGGTGTATATCATATGCACCCCCCAAAATGTTATGAATTATAGAGTAAATGTTACGAATCGTATTGCTAAAAAGCTACGAATCGTATAAAGGTTATGAAATACACCAAAATGTTATGAATCATAATGAAAATGTTACGAATTGTACTACTGAAAAGTTATGAATTCTAGAACAAAAATTACGAAACACGTTAAAATATTATGAATGAACTATAAAATAGGTGCATATGGTACACCCTTTTAAGGGGTATGTATTGTAGACTTCCCCCTTAATGATAGCAAATTGATTCAAGTTCTCTTGTGGATTATCTTATTCAAAAGCCTCCCCATAGGCCTACCAGTTTTCATATTGTTAAGAACAGAGTTTACACTCATCTCCCAAGGCCTCGAAGAGTTGCACCACCTTCTCTGGAGGAGTCACAGTTTAGCTAACCCATTTAACAAGTAGGCAAACCACATCCTTCTTTCTCACTGATTGAAATAACGATCTTTGAATAAGGCATCTCCTTTTATTTGAACAAGTGGTAGCGGATGTCTCGGCGGTGCTTCTTTTATTTTGTTATTTATTTTAATAATGTCCTCCTTCAGGGGGGGGGGTTTGTTCTCCTTCGGGGAGTTTTGTCCTCCTTTGGGGGGTTTCTTCTCATTCTGTAGGGTGGTGCATTTATGCGCTTATACACTCTTTCTGTTGGAGTGTCCGATCTGTGGACTCCCAACCTTCTTCCATGGGGATCTTTTGATGAATACTACCTCTCAACTTTCGGCAAGAAAATAAAATCAAATAAGGCATCTCCCCTCCCTCTTTATTGGTCTAAACAATCAAGTTAGCAATTAGCACCCATGGATAGACAATGAGGCCTCAATATTTCGGGTTGAGATCCTACTACTTTGTATCTTCAGAGCATAGGAAAATATTGAGTCTTGTCTATCCATAGGAAAATATAGAGGCCCTACTAATTATGAATAAACTATACTTGAAGTTAGCAAGTAGCACATATGGATAGACAAGCTTGCAAGGCAGTAAGAGTTTATGGTATGCGTAATATAGGAGAAGGGGAGGATGAGATGCAATGGAATCTCTCCAAAAATGGTGCTGTTTAGGTGAAGTCTTACTATCGCTCACTTGGTGGAGGAGGTAACCCCTCCTTCTCTTGGCAAGCTATTTGGAAGACGAAGGCGCGGGTAAATGTGAGTTTCTTTGTGTGGTGGGCGGCCCAAGGCAAGATTATAACCATTGATAATTTGATTCGAAGACGGAGAATCTTTGTTAATTGGTGTTGTATGTGCAAAAGAGATGCAAAGACTATGGATCATCTTCTCCTTCATTGCTCAGTTGCAGAGGAGCTTTGGTCGTTAGTGTTCATGTGGTTTGGTGTGAAGTGAGCCATGTCGAAAAATGTAATGGAACTTTTAATTGCTTGGAGGGGTGTTAGAATGAAAAAGAGAAGGAAGCAAACTTGGGTTTTGATTCCGCTTTATTTGATGTGGGTTATATGGCGAGAAAGAAATTTGAGATGCTTTGAAGGGATTGAAATGCCTTTGTCTAGGATCAAGAGTTTCTTGGTAAATAGTTTGTATAATTGGGACAAGAGAGAATGTTCTTAACCAATTTCTAGATTGGTTTGAGTTTTTCCATTCTCGTGGAAGTGTATAGGGTCTTTTTGTTTTGTTGCCTTTTTTTTTTTGTAATCAGGTGGAATTCCCTTATAGCCTTCTTTTTAATATATTTATTTACTTATCACAAAAGAAAAAAAAATTTACTTAGTATATCTTCAGAGCATGGGAAAATATAGACACGGTAACTTTAAAGGAAAAGACGAACTACGCAAGGGAAAAAGAAAGGTAAGGAGGAATTGGAGATTATTTCACACACCTTGTAGGAGCAATCCTACTCTTTCAGCATAACAAATTGCAGGACGTGCTAAAAACGTTTATTCTGGGTGGAGAGATGGTAGTGCTTTTGGGTACAAGGTTCGCTTTTACTTTACAAACAGACAAAGCCTCATTCCAACGGAATATAATACTAGTTGGGAGGAAAACAAAAAATAATAATAATAGATCAGAAGAGAGACTAGAACGTCTTCACAAATGCTTGGGGGAAGAATCGAGAAAAAAATGAGTTTTTGGCTCTTATAAGCAACGAGTATAGGCCATAGCAGGGGATGTGAACCACAGCCAGGCACAAGTACCTGTAGGGGTTGATGAGCACCCAGAATGAGTCATGGTTATATAAACATATAAAAGTATAGACCATAACGCTGTAATTAATGGAGAACAACTATTTACCACAAAGGTGCCCATGGCGTCGAAAGCTCCAGGAAAGGGTACGGCCATCTGGGACAAATTCCATAGGAAATGTCACTAGCGTGTTTTAACCAAAATCCATATAAATGAAGCGAATTATTTCAAAAAAATTGGAAACTGGAGTAGAAGATTACAATGAATAACCACAGGCATGAATGACCCACTGGAAAATAACATAGCAGCAGCTCCACAGCACAAAATATGCTAATCGAAACCAGGGAAATGGCTGCCAAGCAAAGACATTTTCATCAAAGAAGTGGAAGCCATGAAGAGTGGCTACCATGAGTTCGCAATGTAGTCTGTTTTCCAGTTGTTAACGGTATGAGGATACTCACAAGGTCATTAACAGCGGTATCAAGAAGAAGAAAAACAGCATTTAGCGTGTGCATGCACCCCATCAACTGCAATCATTAGATGACCTGTTATTAGAATAGCATAAACAGGATGCTCAGGAAATTACAAATCATTCGATAAAGTACTTAAAAAGAACCAATGGAACATATATTCCAAAGTTACGGATGGAATATACTGATGAAAATCAACAGTGATCATCATAAAGCATGGAATTATACTAATTGTAACATGTTACATTCAGGAACAAAAAGAAAATTAAAAGTCAAGTACTGAATTCTAAGCACAAGAATGTCCCGACAAGTAGGAGATCAAAGGTTTCCATGCAAACAGGGTAAGTCATAGCTTGAACTACGGGATTAGGAGATCAAAGGTTTTCAAATGAGTTGGACAGTAGACAGTGTTGCGGCAGCATTTAAATCACCAAAATAACATCAAGATAGAGTTTCTGACAAAAGATCTTCACAGAATAGAGCTCACCAAACCAACTTCACAGCCAACATTATTTATTTGACAGATTGAGATATATCTACTGAATATGAGATGACAATATTGATGGAATATAAAAGGAAACATAAGTTCCCATCAAGTAGGCTCCTTCTGGATGGAAGAATTGAAAGACAAAAGAATCAGGCATTATATGGACAATGGATAATAAATCCAGTCCTGTGTGATTCTTATCTGTCGAGGAAACAGCTTCACAATTAAAGATGTTCCATTTTGGTCCACAAATTTGTTCTCCACATGGCATGCATATCATGTACTCCATAATAATGAAGGGTCAGTTATTCACACAGAGAACGAATATTGATAAAGAAGTCATGTTAACTCAACAAGTGCTGCTGTTTGCTTCCTGAGAAAACAAAATAGGAAATGAAGATCAAGAATCTCACCAGGTTCAGTTTAAGATGCACATTTGGTAGAAATGGGAGAATAATACACCAAAACACAAGGTCCGTAACGATAACAGCACCTGCACAAGTCTATTCATGGAAAGATGGTGAGTTTCATCAGTTACTGATTTTCCTAAGTTATTGGCGAAAGATGGTTAATGAGGGTTCAGTTCAAACAAAAAAGTACTGGGTTGTAATAGACTTGACCTGATATGAAGTTTGCATAAGGTATCCCCAAAAACCGGCTCTTTCCTGGATTGCCTCTTGGTTATGGTGGCTTGGCCACTTGATATAGGTTCCCCTAGTTTCTTTTTCCCTGGAAGTAATCGCGGCACTTGTTGATATACTACCCTCTTCAACATCCCTTGTTATGAACTCTCCACTTTCCCCGTTAATATCAGTAGGAGGATTCTTTGAGTAGTACACCATGCATCCTTGTGCAGATACAATTGTCCCGATCTACACAATGGGATTAAGACACAAGTATTATGTGAAGATGTACATTGAATTTGGATTCGACAACATAACCATCCCCTTCTAAATGTTTATTATGGTGGAGAATTTTATCGTTAGATATAGGACCACCACAGGTCATTCTGGAAGCAACTTAACCACAAAAAACGGAGAGAAAAAAATGCTAGAAAGTTAAACAAGGGTGTCTTAAGTGCTTGACTTACGCCGAAATAGATAATAACCAAAGTAAAGGTCCACCTGCAGGTCAATAATAACATAAGAAAGCAAGATTACTTAGCAGTCATAGTTAACCAAAAGAAAAGAACATACACTAAAAATTAATCATTCGGAATGTTGAAAGATGAATTGTTGGCAATAATTAAACAGATCGGTTGTTTGTGTTGATAGTATACACCCTTGCACCTCCACTTAGAAGGTCAATGAAGCAACATACAGAGGATATGTAAACATACGGAATTACTACTTGGGGGCCTACCGTTTTTTGTTTTCTCATAACTAATTTTCAGCATTACTTCCTTCCAGGACTTGTTTGGGAACAGAAATCTAGGACTTAAGTGGATCACAGACGTTGACCTCCACAGATTATACAGACTTTTGCAACAACCAGACTTACAACTCTCTAGTTGCGAGCAACAAACAATTAAAAAACGAACTATGTTTTTGCTTCTTGGGAAGTAATTAATACTGAATGTAGAGAAGAGTTGTGCAGTTGGACTTTCTTAACTGTTAAATGTAATGAATTGGAAAAACCACTCACATCACGTAGAGGTCTGGTTTGATTAATATGATCATGGCCCCAAAAGAGAAGAGAAGAGAAGAGAAGGAACTAATACGTACTCGGTGTAATAAACCAAAACGGATGGGCCATCAACGATGATATCCCAGGCTAGGAAACCAGAGGTGATGAGAAAGGAGCCGAAACGCAGCCCCAAAAGGTATGCAGGGTGGAGGCCTCGCCAACAACTGGTCCAGAGTTGGGTGGAGCTGACATGACCCTTTGGGTTTGGGGTAGTGGTGGTGGTGGTGATTAAACCCCCTCTCCCTGCTGTAGTACTACTCCCATTGGCATCAATATCTCTGGGAGAAGACAGCGGAAGAAGGCTCTCGTACATACTTCTCTCATTTTTGCAATGTTTTCCGGCACCTTCCATCCTCCATATCACGTAGAGGGCGCCAACAAATGAGACACCCACTATCCCAAAACACACGAAATCGTACCAGTACACGACCAGTCCCATTTCAAAGCACCCTTTTCTTTCTCTCTCTCTCTCTCTCTCTCTCTCTCCAAGTGAGAATCGATCAAGTCCCAGGTGATGAGGAGGATGAGGAGGAGCAAAATGGGGATAACTTTTTTGCAATGATCCTATAAGTGGATGGGTATTACTGTTACGTAGGAGTGAGTCGGTAGGACTACTTATATTGTTTTGATTGTTATACACTAGTACAGTAGTATCAATTAACGTCTTGAAGATGCTTGTAGCTGGTTCTAGCGTTTGATGACATGAGGCCTGACTGGTAGTTTTGACTGTCTGGTTTGCAACTTGCTAGCTAACTTCACTTAACCCTTCCAAAGGAGAAGGAAGAAAACTCGGCTGTCGTGTTAAGTTTTTGGCCTTCTGAGTCGGGCTCCAAGTTCTCTGCATACGCTACCATTGTTTCACAGCTCTTTTTTTTTTGGGGATATTTTGACTTTTTGAATTTTGTCTTTATTCGAATTTTTCATATTTATTAATTTTGCTTCAAACTTTGGTGGATTATTAGTTCGTTTCGATGAAGAAATTGAAAAAGTAAAGAATTGTGACTTGGGCTGCTTTATCTTGGATAATTTCCAAAATATTTGGATAAAAGTCAGTGGGCTTTATCTACACTTTCTCTCAAAAAAAAAAAAAATTCCTCACTTACAAAGCACTCTGTTTAAACAACAAAAAATCAGCCTCACTCGCAAGTGGGATGATAGTCCAACGACTCCAACCCAACAGTAGACACTTTGTATTTCCATGCATAAGACTTAGATTCAATCCTTACTAAACTTCAACTAGCAACTACTCCTAACATTTACCACTTCTTGCCCTTCCATAAAATTAAAAAAAAAAAAACAGCTTTACGCGCCTTTCTTATTTGATGCAATGTTTCTTGCATTATTCTTCACTCAAGGATACTACCACCAAATTAAACTTGCTCGGGACAAGTTCATTTATAGCCGCTACATCTTACAATCATTTCTTCATCTTCACTAGATTAGTTCTGGGGGCGGAGACTAAAAAATTGATACAAGACAAACTAGACAAGTTAATAAATAAATACTAACGAGAAGTTAATGGTTTCTACTATTTGGCACTAAAATATGTGTTGCCCAATTGTGAATTGAAATTATTGGTGGGGAGAAGTGAAGCTCCAGGAGGCATCAGGGGTTTGATTATGGATTAAGTAGCAATTCCCTCAAGAAACTACTAGAATTGGCTACTCAAGTGTTTAAGATTCTATAACCAGCATGGACCTTTCCACGCCCCTCTCTCCGACATTTACCATTGCCATGTGACGGTGTAAACACAATTAAACAAGCTACATGACGATGAGGAGGAGGAGGACGACAAAATGCATGGATTATGAAAAATGCAACAATCCCCTCAACTCAAGCATAGCCTGACTGTGAAATGGGATGTTTTGTAAACTACTCATACAGACTCGAAAATAAAGCCAAGCAGTAGTGAACCCACCTTTAATGCAAAAGTAGGTCTATAAAGAATATTGGGTTAGTTATCCTCATCTTTTTCTAAATTATTCCAGGTTTTTTAATCCAGTACATACCAAATTAACCCTCATTTTTCGAGAGGGTGTTACCACCGCCAAGTCAACTGAATACTCTTTGGGTCTGTTAGGCCCGGAGTGCTCCCATGAATTTGGTTACACAATGTTACTCCCTGCAACCACTTTAAAAACAGACTTGCGGGTGCAATGTCGAATGCCATAAAAGACTTAATTAAAACCTTCGCTAACTCCAATTGGTTTTAGAAGAGATGGTGGAAAAGCAATCCGACAATAGCTATTAAAAAATCAGGACAATATTATTAAAACCTTCGCTAACTCCAATTTGTTAGTCGTAATAATGTTGATCGTTTTGAAACAGTTACAAAATATGACAATATTAAAAAATCTTGGGCCAAGTATACTGAGTACGATAATGTTAGGAATCTGACATTTAAGGAAACGAAACCTCAACCTATGCCTAACAAACAGAGTCAAGTAGGTCCAGTTAAAAGAAGAGCTATTTGGGTGAGGAGGTCAGACTTGAGACCTTACACGAATTTTATCAACGCTCTAGATGACATTGGGTCATCTGGAGTTGTTGACTTTGCCTTTTGAGGCTTAGTCCCATGTTCATAGTCTAGGTTGATTTTCTTGTCTATCTTATTCCTAGAGCTATGATTTGTTTTTTATTTTTTTTGTTGTGCTTAGTTTCTTATCGCACTTAGTTTATATTGGTGTTTATATATATATATATATATATATATATATATATATATATATATATATATATATATATATATATATATATATATATATATATTGTTTCCTAGACTGTCGTCATTTTTTTTTAAGAAAGCCAAAAGATTTTATTTTTTATATATGATTGAAAAAGACAAAAACATTCACATATTCCAATATATATAAATTTAAAAAAGGCAAAATTTTCTTCGCACTGAGCATGCTGCACTTCTTCATGTCTTTGCTATATCGTATACTAGTGCATGTTATGGTTCGTACTTGTCATGCATGCCTTCTCAAGAGCTACTTTCATGCAAATTTCAGCGAACAATCATGTGTATGGCAGTCATTGCATTTGTTTGTACACGCTCATTGATAGCCTTGAGAAGTTGATCCTTATCTCTTTAGGTGAGTATTTGTCCTTGTGGTGGACACCGTATGTCATTCACCTTAGGTATTGACCTTTGACTTGCATACCTCATGTGAGGTTGATTGGCTCGGTTTGATGGGTTGAAAAAAAGAAGAAGAGAAAATATAAAAGATTGAGAGACCTGAGGAAAGGGCTACCTCTTTGTGCACGTGTAAGCTACCATTGACTTGCTCTTCATGTATTCTCTTTTTGCATCATGGATTTAAGCTACGGCCTTAGATGTGTGAAAGCCGCCCATGACGGTGCAAAAATATTGTGTGATTATTTGGTATAAGGTTGGCATCTCTTGAGGGGGAGAATATCATGTTATATACTCATTTAACCCCGATTTTTATATGATCATACTTCATGCGGGTTGGAGTTGGTGTGTCGCCCTTGTGGAGAATGATGTAAGTTGGTCCCTTCTTGGTTGATATGACCTCATAGGGATGAGTTGATTCTATTGTTAAGGCTATCATTACACACACTCACTATAACACTTGCATGATTTCATACCCATGGTCGTTCTTTGAAATTTTCTTAGGGTAGCTCCTTTAAAAGCAATCCTAACTTGGGGTACCATGCGATGTTTCTTTTGTGTGTGATATATCTTGGTGATTGAGTGCTTCATGGTATATTCTTTTGTCTGTTTGCGATCCCTCTCTATGGGAGCATATCTTTGTTTGGTGAGTGGGCGTATCTTGGTTTCATCGATATATTTGTGTTTCTGCCTAGTCTATATGCACTTAATTGATTTCTCTACGTGTCCTAGCATATGTTATTCATTTATCCCTGCTCTTTCTTTGTCAATCCATGACAAAAAGGGGGAGTAGGATATTGTGGGATCTAACTATACGCTTGTTGAGAACATTGCAAGATGATCATTGTGATTGTTGGGATTAGGTGTCAGAAGTGTTAGAAATTTTTTTTTTTTTTTTTGATGTGTTTTGTCATGCATTGCCAAAGGGGGAGATTGTAAGGGCAAAATATTTATGATTGTCAATGGCATGCGTCAAAACACATTCGTCCGTGTAATTGCGATTATTTATTTATCGAGTTGTAATTTATTTTTTATTATTTAAGCTAGCGAGTCTATATAAGATTAGAGTGGAAGGAATCTTGTTATGTAATTGAGAGTGAGCATATCAGGCGGATAAAATAGGAAAGATTTGATTGTGTGAGGAAAGAATCGCTACAAATGGAAAATAGATTAAGCTATCGTTTCCTCCATGTCTAACAAATGCATGAGATTAGATTTCCAATTTATTGGCACATTTAGTGGTGGCAACCTTCAATTTACATGAGGCAAAAAAAGGGAATGCTGGTCTTGATATAAAAAGACAAGTCTATGAGGATTTTTGGGACAAGAACAGAGACAAACAACTTCATATCATTTTGTGCGGGATATTGAAAAGGAGGGTTTTTATTCTTTTGAATCTTGGAGTACAATGGGATCGATGGATCATTGAGTGTACAAGACATCTTCAAGAGATTTCAGTGTCTTCTTCAACTTATTTGAGAAATGTCTAAGGAGGATTCCTAGGCAAGTTAAAGTCCTTCGGTAGATTTCCGAAAGGCAAACGGAAGACTTGTGAATTCAAAGCAACGGCGATCAAGCACTGGGTGTAGTGAACGTGGATTCGGCAAGTAGGTCTTAGGCTCGATTGTGAGGATTCAAATTGTAGGATAAAATTACTTGTAACTACACAATGTTTATAGTGTTTGATTCCTTCCCGTGGTTTTTTCCCATTTAAGATTTTTAACGTATATCTTGGTGTTCTTCTATTTATTGCTTTCTAGTGATTGATTGCGATTGTGGGTTGATATTGAAAAAGTTCAAAACATAACAAATATTTTTAAACCTAGGCAAGCTAGGGATTTTTCAGGGTCGAACAAGAAGCATCATTTATACAAGATAATGGCAACATATGACAGCAGTGTGGGCACACAACTTGGCTCCCATAACTGCTCAGAAACTACCAGCACTTCAAAGACGTCATGGAATAGATAAGCATTGGCCTGAGGCCAGCTGGTCTCTTATTTGGTTACAATGAGCAACCACGCAACACCACCTTGATTTCTCCTTCGACAACAATGGTAAGAGCCAGCTTCTTCTCCGACTACATGGGGAGCACCAGTTTGATATCTCACGAGATAGAGCATCCCATTGCTTGAAATTATTGTTCACAGTGGACACATGACAGAGGCAACATTTAAAGGAGAAATATGCAAACCTTTGGAGTAACAGAATGTCTTCTTAGATCCCAAAATGTTGCTGATGTATTGGCATGCCTTTTCAAAAGCACCCGGTGTCTCGGATGCCTTTTAAAACGGATGGACAAGCATTGTAAAGAACAATTGATCGATGATTATTGAATGTTGGCCTTCTCTTATGTTCATTTTCTTCTCAACAACACTGTTATCCTCCTAATTGACGTCCTATTTGGGTGTTGTATCTTTTTCCGGTGAAATTAACCTTGATCTATAGCTATGTATGGTAGGCGTTAGGCACATTAAACAAGTAAACGACGATGAAAAACAATAGCGTTAAATGCCAAGGAAGAAACTTGAATCCATCTAAAACGGAGAACATACATATGATCCAAAGCCAGACGGTAAGACAAAGGTCATGGAAATGAAAGGGTGGTGTTTCGGGATCACGAAGGAGCATCCAAATTTTGAAAGTAACTCTAACTTACTAAATCTTTTGGTATCCTATCCATGGTAAATAAATGTGTTAGCTACTTTAAACATTAAAATGAAAATTATTTTACACAATTATACGTTGAATGTCCTGGCACAAACTTCAAAAGGGACAAGTTACACTTTACGCCCTCAGAGTTTTTACCTTCAAACTCATTTCTTTTTTGGTCAAACGGAAATAAACCTTCAAACTCATTTCACTCCTTGCTTCAAGTGTGAATTTCTATGTACAATCTAGTTTTATTCCTGGCTGCTAGTTTCGATGGACGAATGCATGTACGCTTTAAGCATGTGACAAAAGTTAAACATAAGAATAATGCGCACAATTCAAAAAAAGAATTATACACACTTAAACAAGTTCCAGAACAATGCATCAGAAAAGAAAAAAAAAAAACAGAAACCATGAATTTAGATTGTGCTTCATAGGTTTCTCTTTGCTGTGAGATCTTGAATGTGGATTTACCAGAGAGACGGGAAGGAAATTATGTAGGATGCGAAACATGTTTGAATTATACTCAATACTTACGAAAGCAATTCATCGAACTCTTAAGTGCAACAAGTGTTCGTTGTGACCCACTCTGTTAAGATCAAGAACTCAACATGTGATTAATACCTTCGGAGAATGCTTACCGTGTGGAATAGTAGATCTCTGGCAGGAAGAGGTTTGTTGGGCTTAACGACAGTCACAAGAGGGTCATCGAGAAGCCGTTGGAATTGATACACATTGGTTTGAGAGAGGTCCGTACTGCTTTGCTCCAGAGGTGCGGGAGTTAGAACTTAATTTGTTTTGCATTTTGGCTGTTAGGGAACGGCGTAGATCAAAGGCTGCATTTTGGGATTTGGGTGACGTTAGGAAACAGTGCAGAAGGGAAGCATTGTTTGCCACTAACTCCATATGTTTTGGGGCGTATTTTTTAACGCAATAAGTGTGGGAAGCACTTTAGGGCCCTTCCGTTTTGCTGTTGAAGTAGTAGAAAAAGCGTGGGAAACACTTTAGGGCCCTTCTTCATTTTTCTTGGTAGACATCATTTTATTGCTAAACACCAAAAACCAAGTACAGAAACACAAAACCTCGGGGACAACCCTCAGACCAGGCCTCAAACACCAAAACACAGAAAACAAGAGAACACGCGACTTGAAACAACAAACAAGCAAAAACACCCCTACCTAGTTATCATCTCCTGGGCCTATCTAGAATGCCAAAGGAAATATTCCACGGCTCACACAGCCTTCTATTCTCCACGGAGTTAGGCATGCACTTCCAAGAACTCACTCTAGCTCTAATATTAGACTCCACAGCAGCTATCACAACCCTCTCATCCAGCACAGCCCTGACAAACACTGGCATTTAGTTTAAGCCAAATTTATACACAGAAGCAGCAAAAGCAATTTTACGCAGCTCAGTAGCCAATCAATTGCAAAGTGGAACCTTGAATCTGGCTTGTAATGTGCAATGACCAACAATTCAAAATCTGTCCATTAGGAATAGCGCAAAATAAAGCAACACCAAATATGGTAGAGAGGCTCCAACCTGAAACAAAGCTTGATAGCATTCAAGTTAGAAAGCTACAACTGAATCGGCCACCTGATAAGGTTAGTTTCTCTGCCTTTGTAACTGCATCAAAAGTGAGAGGACTGAAACTCCGAGAAGGACCATAGAAATGGGGAAAGACATTTGAGCCATCTACAGCTTCATACACTAGTCCTTCACCAAGCTGAGATAGAATGCAAGCCAAAGGACATAGTTAAGTCACAAGGACAATCAATCACAGAACAGTAGAGTAGAGTAGGGCCTATCTGAAAAAATGTTGTCACGTCCATCAGTATAGCCTTCCATTTTTTGGCAACTAGCGGGAGTAGCACATTAAGCTCTTCTAGTGTAGGCAAACACTTATGTAGTCACTCTAACGATGGCTAACAGAATAGTTCGATGCCATCAACTTGCTATCTTCAAAATAGCTTGCTACCCACCATATCCCAAACTGGTTTGCATTCTCAATAATATTTTTGAATAGTACAGTAGAGATTCAGTAAGCCCTTTAATATTAAATGCTTGTCTTGGCCTCTATGAACAGGCCCCGCTACAACGCTACTTCAAGAGGTCACCAGATTCTTTTAAGTTTCCATTGAATTTTTGATGTTGCCATGCCAACCTATTTTACAATCAAGCAAGAAGCCAAGAACACATATTTTGATCAATCATCAAGGAATATACCTTTTCGGCATCAATTTGGAGCAGGTAAAGGTCCCTGTAAGAGTCCAGAAAGAAGTTCTGCAAAGTTGATTGCACCTGTGAAAGACAGTAAGCATTTTACAATGTCAACTACAAGAGGGGGATTTTTCCCTGCAGAACATCCGAAGGCACTTCTCTAGTAGAATCAACACACGACAAAGCAAAAGCATTATCTGATCATGATACAATAACTTAACAAGAAAGTGTCTTCTTGTCTTCATCAAATTTCTTCTTTCAGTAAGACAATAATCTTTGACTCAACCAATGCTTCCTCCTCCAGGATTTGAACGATATTTAAAAAGCGGCAACCTTTTGTAAGTGACAATGGTCAGGAGTGTGAATTGCGGATTAATAACATCTTAGGGAGAAATATGCTTCTGACAAACTTGGCAGTTGATGACCACAGAACGATCAGGAAAATACAGACTGAAGGGATCAGTCACAAAATCTATGTTATGCGTCCCCGTCATTCAGCGCAGTTTCGAAATCCATGTATACAAGTTCATCCTTACTTCCTCATATGTGAAAGACTGTCAGCTGCAAAAACGGGGAGCTTATAGATCCCCTGTTTTCAGCCAGCGAGCATAGATCGGTGAATTAATGATCCTCCACTTGTTCCCTTGTTATCAATAGTGATGAAGGCTAAGATGTTTAGATTTCCAAAATCCCATGGACACGAAAGAGATAATTACTATCCCTCCAGCAAAACTTTGAAGATCAAATTCCTCAGAATTTTCCATCTTATGCAAAAGGGTGTTTTTTTTTTAGTGGCCAAAAGGGTGTTGTTACACTTGAAAATTCTAGTTTCTGTGACTGCTTTATTCTGTCAGGAATTCTGTGTTCATGCTCACCAGGATACGTGCTTCTTGTTTGAACTATTGACCCCCAATTCATTTAAAATATTGAACCGCTAAAGAGAGGGCTACGTTTATTGTTCATACTCAATATTACACAGGTTATCGTACAGCACATTATACTGTATGACAAGAGGATACTTAACTATTGATTATGAATTTTACATTCAAGTACCATGCATATTCAAAATTATTTCCGCAAGTGTATGGTTTTCAATGAATTAAACTTTCTTTTCCAATGCCGCACAGACCCCCAAAATCTGGGAAATAATGTAGACAGATACTCCATATCTCTACGTGCACACAAACAAAATCCGAGGTATTGAGGATAAAATAAAATAAAAATCCGAGGTACTGAGTTCAGTTGTCTATACATCCAGTGACAGAGAGAATTAGTTTGAATAATAATAGGATAAAGGGTCATGGATTAAGAAGTGGCAGAACCGAGAATAGATGGATGGATAGATAGATAGATAGATAGGGGATAACCTTACCTGATGGAGGTTACTAAGATGGAAACAACCAGTGGTCTGGTCAAGCTCACCACCGAAAGTAGAACCATTCCTCTGTAGAGCCTCCCACTCCTCCGCGGTGCTGATCCGGTACACGAATTCCTCTCCCACTTTATTCACTCCCCCCTCCTCCTTTGCCGCTGCTGCTGCCATACTTGTGATTCTTTCCCACTCTCGAGAATTTGGAGAGAGAAGAAAGAGGAAGCTTTTCTTATCCTATAATTACTGTGTAGTCTTCGTGAGTTGAGTTTGAAGATTAAATTCCTCAGGGGAGGGTAACAAAATTGCCCTCAGCAGTTCGCGGATTCATGAAATTCTTTCAAGACTGCTAGAGGGAGGTCAAACGGGCCTCAGCAGTTCCCTGGGCCTAATAATTACTGTAGCAATGTTCAAAGCCCAATAAAAATAAAAGAATGATAAATACCAATATAATAATAGTAAAGGTCCGGCTAACAAGTGCTCCCGGCACAAGTTAAGGGGCATTAAATATGAAATATTCTTTAACAATAAGATTTCATTACTATTAATGGGAGTTTGTAAAAGGAAAGTCAACAATGACATGAATAAAAAGAGGCCTCCCACAATTCTCATACCAAACCCCTCAGTCACACTGGGTGTGTAGTGTGTGCGGGCTCCACCATTGTTGTGAGTGTGAGTGTGTGATTGGGTGTGTGAATGAGTGTGTTGTTAAAATGATTGTATGGTTAATTCCGTGGAAGTTTTTTTCTATCACCTTGCCCCCGAACCTTTTATTCCAGTAAAAAAAAAAAAACAGAAAATGTTGGGCAATAGATTGAAGACATTGAAGACAGAGAAAAGGGAAAACATAGACAATGAAGCTACAATTTTTTTTTGGCCAAAAGTGAGAAGAAAATGAAGCTACATTGAAGACACAAAAAAATGCGGCAACAATTAGTGGGGAAAAAAAAGGCTCCCACTCCCTTCTGCTTACAGTATTCAATGTCAGTCCAACACTCTTCATTCTTCACTTTGTCGATCCGCTGGCCAGCAAGGGCTGGGCATGATGGCTGATATATATGGACGACATAGGGACGAAAAGTAAAATTTTATTTGAAAACATTGGACAAAAGATTACGCGTTCGTCTGGTGGGAATCGTTCCTTCACCTTCTACCTTTTTCCCTCCAAAATCTGCACAAAGAATGGGCTGGACAAGATTTCATTTTCGTTCGTTTTCCATTCAACATATTCCACCTTGTTAGGAATTGGCTGGACGTGAGAACTGAGAATTAAAAATTAGGAAGGGTTGGGCATGATTTTTTGGGAAGTTTCAAAAATGGAAAATGGGGAGAAGGGGACAGATTACCCCTTAATTTTTTTGAAGATGATATTAAATGTCGAGAATTATTCCATATTTAGAGAAATGATAATGCCAAAATCATTTTTATTTGTGTCAAAACTCTAGTGCATAAAAATAAAAAATCTTGTACATTGCACTTAGGCCCCGTTCCGCAATGCAAAATAAATTATTATTTTTTTAAGAAGATAATTTCAAGCTCAAAAATTATGGATTTAGGAAAATCTAAAAATATGCAATATGAATCTTGTTTGAAAGATCTCATCGAGATCTTTTATACAATGCAAAAGAAAATTGGAAAAATATTTTTTATTTATATTATTTTTGAGTTTGAAAATGTAAAATAAGTTGCTTATTGTTTAAGAAGATTTTTGAAACGAAACCTTATTTTGCACATGGTGTAAACATTTCATACACTATAATTTTGACACAATCAAATACTACAATTTTGACATTAATACATCCCATATTTAATGTCCCTTGACTTGTGCCCGAGGCACTTGTTAGCATTTGCCGAATACAGGGGAGCATTTGCCGAATACAGGGGCCCGCTACAATGCCGTCGCTTGTGAGAGGTGCTTTTCCCCCCTCCCCTGACACACCCCCCCTCCCGACCCCACCCCTCTTTTCCCATTTTAACCCCAATACCTCCTGCCTTCCTTCTTTCTAGTTTAATCTTTCTTAATTTCTTTCTTTTTTCTTTCATTCTTTTTTTTTTTAAATTTTCAGTTCTTTTCTTTATTTCTGTTCTTTTAACAAGCATCATAACACTCATTATTTAGTTTCAGGGCTCTCTTAAGGTGTCCATTGAAAGGTTTTGGAGCCAAAAATTTATTACGACTATTCAGGATAAAATGATCAGAAAAATAACATCTTTGCATCGATTCAAAATGATTGAAAATTGAAAGACTTATTTTTTTAACTATATTTTTTAATATATATATATATGAAAAAAAAGAAAAAAAACAGTCAGATTAATTTTTAACTATATTTTTAATATATAAACGGTGTAAAAAAAAAAGAGTTTCAATTTTCAATCCGTTTGAACTAATACGAAGATGTTATTTTTCTGATCATTTAATCCTAAATAGTCGTAGTAAATTTTTGGCTCTAAGGCCTTTCAACGAGCACTCTAAAACTCATTATTTAGTTTCAGGACTCTCTTAGAGTGTCTATTGAAAAGCCTTGGAGTTAAAATTTTATTATGACCATTTAGAATGAAATGATCAGAAAAATAACATCTTTGTACCGGTTCAAACGGATTCAAAATTAAAACTCTTATTTTTTTACACCATTTATATATGAAAAAATATAGTTAAAAATTAATCCGACGGTTTTTTTCCTTTTTTTTCCCTATATATATATAGTTAAAAAAATAAGTCTTTCAATTTTTATTCTGTTTGAACCGGTGCAAAGATGTTATTTTTCTTATCATTTCATCCTAAATGGTTGTAATAAATTTTTTGCTCCAAAGCCTTTCAATGGACACCTTAAGAGAGCCCTGAAACTAATGAGTCTTAGGATGCTTGTTGAAAGGCTTTAGAGCCAAAAATTTATTACGACCATTTAGGATTAAATGATCAAAAAAATAACATCGTCGTACCGGTTCAAACGAATTGAAAATTGAAACTCTTATTTTTTTACACCGTTTATATAATAAAAAATATAGTTAAAAATTAATCCGACTGTTTTTTTTTCATATATATATATATATAGTTAAAAAAAATAAGTTTTTCAATTTTCAATACGTTTGAATCGGTGTAAAGATATTATTTTTCTGATCATTTCATCTTAAATGGTCATAATAAATTTTTGGCTCCAACGCCTTTCAATGGATACCCTAAGAGAACCCTGAAACTAAATAATGAGTCTTAGGGTATTCGTTGAAAGGCCTTAGAGTAAAAAATTCATTATGACCATTTAGAGTCAAAATAATCAAAAAAATACAATCTTTATCTCAGTTCAACTAAATTGAAAATTGAAGCACTTAATTTTTAAGTTATATTTTTTAATATAGAAAAGGTGTATTTACAGAAATTAAATAAATAAGATAAAAGTAATTAAAATAAATAAATTAAAGAGGTACTTTAAGAAAGGGAGGGGGGCGGGGGTAATATGGGAAAACGGGTGTGGGGTCGGGGGGTGTGTGGTGTCAGGGGAGGGGGGAAAAGCAATTTACGTCGCTTGTGCATCCTTGAAAAGACATTCCTTCCTACCTCCCCGACTCTGGAGACCAGGAGCCCTCAATCAATATTCTCGACTCAATGGCTTCTTCTTATTCATCGATTCTAAAACCAGGAGGAGGAACCCTCAACCGTCTTTACTCTCAGCTCAAAGGTTTCCAGCTTGTCGGGGGATCGACTTCAATTCCCCCTTCTACTTGTCCCAAGCTTAGACAGTACTCCCAAAGTCTTTCTCTTCTCAACCTCACACTGAAACCTACAAGAAATGCGTCTCTTCTTCCTATAATCAAAGCCCAGGGCTCTCCAGGTATGTACTCCATAAATATACCTATAGCACTCCAATCTCTCGTTTTCGCGGAGTATTATTTATTCTCTTTACTATTTCTTGATTGGTTGCTACCTAGACTACTTCCCGGATGCTAATTTCTACAAAGTGGAGGCGATTTTGAGGTCATTTCTATGTCTATTGTATTTCTCCATTTTTATTTTTATTAAACCTTATTTCTATTTTCCTTCTTTTGACATTTTTATGGCTTCTGCATTCTCAATCTTTCCCTTTCCATAGCTTAAAATTCCACTCATTGACTTATGGAATGTCTAATTCTTTTTGCTGCTTCTGTTTCCAACAACAAACTAGACCCTGGCGAATCCCACAGGTTTCATCGGTAAGACCTACTCAATCATGACCCTTATCTTATGCTTACGTGGTTGGTTCGTTAATTTTAGAGCATCATGAATCCATAGATGAGTTTATGAGTAAAACCAAGAAACAGTCTTTTAGCGAATAGCACTAGATTCTTGTCTTTGACTTCTCGGATGGGTAACCTATATTCGACCACTGAATAGTAAGTTAAACCAACTATCTCTAAACGTATCCTTTAGTACCACCATTATTTTTTTTTTGGGTAATTCAGCTTGAAATAGAAAAAAAGCTAACCAAATATGCATCCTACAAAGGGCATACCACAGGAAGGAAAGAAAAAAAAAAGACAAAGAAAGAAAATTAACAAAGCCTAAGCCAAGTGGCTACATATAGCTAATGGGACATATAACCGATTGTTTCCAACCCATCTAAAAGAGGGGAACAAAGCAAACGACAAAATGGGTTACAATTGACTTTTGTGGTAAAAGCAAGCATCAGATCATGTACCAAAGTAGCAATTTGGCTATTGGAATCCACACACACGGCATGACCATCAACTGAATGGCTAGTTGAAGAAATTGCATCTATTAAGATTGAACACCCACCAACTTTCCTAAATGCCACAAGCTAGTAGTAAAGTTGAAGAGGGACTGTATCTCTATTTTCACGGAACTAGCTCTTTAATATGCATGCGATTCAACTAAAATCCGAGAAGAAAAAGGAAAAAATGGCACTTAATTATGCAATGAGAACGGAATTTCTATGAATGGCTAAATTTTCCTTCTTAGCTCTAAAGTCATTTCTTTTCAACACCTTTTGGTCCACCATTATGTGCTAACATTGTCATAGTAGTGTCCAAATTGAGTCGACATGACAAAGTTGGATAGGAAGGTGGGGACAGAGGAGCTTGATTATCAAACTTTTTTGTGATTGTATTTCCACATCCATAGTTGCTTAGACTATATGCCCTGAGCATTGTGGATTCGTTACTATAAGCGATTCATAATCTTAAAGCCTCTAAAGGATTCGTTCATGATTTGTCATAATACTCTTAACTGTAGGGATTCCACCCAAGTGGGGTGGTGTGCGCGAAGCACCGAATAACTCCCCACCTTATTTCCTTACGCGTATTACGGTTTTCTTTTTGCCTATATATTGATATATATGAGAGCAGAGAGATGTGTGACTGAAACCATGTGAAGGAGAGGGCGAGGTCGAGTGGGTGAGCCGGATTGGCTCGCCGGAGCGGTGGAGAGCCGGTTGTGGCTCTCCCGGAGAGGTTTTTTCATCTTGTATTATTGTGTAAATAATATTAAGGGAGTTTTTCCTTATATCGTTGTGTTGTTGAGTGAACCGGATCCTAACAATCGGTATCAGAGCACAGGAGAGCAAAAGGGGGTCACCGAAAAAACATACGACCTCCATTGACGCACGGTTTGGGAAATTGGTCAAAATCGAAACAGTTCGGAAATCGTTTTTGATCAGTGGGTTTTGTGCGCC
The DNA here is from genome assembly GCF_030253575.1 of Rhododendron vialii. Lineage (NCBI taxonomy): Eukaryota > Viridiplantae > Streptophyta > Magnoliopsida > Ericales > Ericaceae > Rhododendron > Rhododendron vialii. The sequence continues at coordinate 48,912,853 of NC_080557.1, read as the reverse complement.
TCACAAAGATGATTGTCACAGTGTGTGGGATGTTGGGTTTAGTCACCGGAGGAAGGCTCGGGAGCCATTCGAAGCAGCGGCGCATGGCGGCAGGTGAAGGCTAGAGGCTATTCGAAAAGCCCAGTTATCAAATGAGGTCGGATGCGAGATTCGAGCACAGGGTTCGTCTTGTAGAGACGATGGCAGGGATATGTGGAACGTTGCCGGAGGAGGCCGGAGAAGGCCGCACGCGTGGCCTGAAGGTGGCTCGTTGCCCAGCGCGTCAGATCTAGACGCATGCGTGTGGAACACGCGTGGAAGCATGGCTGGCATGCACCAGCACACGCCACACGCATGGCAGAGAGTGCCACGTCAACCCTAGGGGCTGAGTCAGCACCACGCAAGCACCAGCAAGGACAGCTACATCAGCGCCACGTGGCATGGCCATGTCATCGGAGGGGTCCCACATTGGGTGACACGTCAGCGGTCAAGTGCCACGTCAGTCGGTCAACGATGACGTGGTGGTACAGTCATCAGGTCCAGTCAACGGTATAGGGTGTGCCGGTTCATCTCGGGTGTACTGGCCGGTTCACAGGTCAGTGTTGTTTTCTGTCCAGTTCATGTCTGTTCATACTGGTTCAGAGATTGAAACATCATTTTGGATTCAACCGTGCTTAGTTAAGCAGGAATCGAGTGTTTGGAGGCGGTTCAAGTTGCGAGGAGGCTTGTTGCAGCATAGTGATCTGTTCTGGACGGCCATCGGAGGTCGTGATCAGTCGCGGGAGACCTAGTGACTAAGGATACATTCTTTCGAGTGTTGCATCCCGGTTTAGGGGGTGCTGGAGAGCTCTTCTAGTAATGACACAGGCGCTCACTAAAGGCGACATATCAGAGATCAAGGGTTGCAGGGAAAAGCCTGGAATGGAACGAGAATGGACGAGTGGCAGGAAAAGACCCGGGATGAGATGACAGAGAGCGATAAGAGGCTAGGGAAAGTGGCGGATGAGTGACGGAGCAAACTTGCAGAGATCGGAGGTTGATCAGGGCATTCAGTCGCGGATGAGCTAGTTGAGCAAAGAGACACTCTGTCAGTTGGTAGATACACACTGCCGGTGTGGGGGTGGTGTGACTTCTGATGGCTAGCAGTGACACAGGCGCTCACTAGAGCGATGGTTTGCGGAGATGATTGACAGTGATCGGGGGCAGTTTGGTTCAATCGGGTTTTGTGTTCTGTGATTGGGCACGGGTGTTTGTGAATTGGCGAACGCAGATTATTGCATTCCAGGGTGTGATGTGAGCACTCAGGCAGCAAGGAGCGCGGATATAAATGGATTTTGCTGCGGACATCTTAGGTTTGAGATGTAGTGCATCCTGGTTTGGATGCGAGCACTCTTTTAAGAGGGTGCTAAATGTCGGCGGAGATGTCGGTATTTCAGCCGGACAGCGCTGCAGATTCAACTACGGAGATCTAGTTTTGTAGGGAGACACTCGGTCAGGCGTGTACTCCGTGAGGGGGTGTTGAGACATTGACTTTGGTAGTGATAACAAGCGCTTGCTAGAGTAGCTGAACGGTTTGACGATTACCCCACTTGGTTGGAAGGGGGTGATTGTGATTCCACCCAAGTGGGGTGGTGTGCGTGAAGCACATGAGAACTCCCCACCTTATTTCGTTACGCGTATTAGGGTTTTCTTTTTGCCTATATATTGATGTATATGAGAGCAGAGAGATGTGTGACTAAATCCATGTGAAGGAGAGGGTGAGATCGAGTGGGTGAGCCGGTGTGGCTCACCGGAGCGGTGGAGAGCCGGTTGTGGCTCTCCCGGAGAGGTTTTTTCATTTTGTATTATTGTGTAAATAATATTAAGGGAGTTTTTCTTCATATCGTTGTGTTGTTGAGTGACCCGGATCCTAACAACTGGTATCAGAAAACAAACACACACAATCGAAGAACAAACCAAGAACACAAAACAATCTAAAGCAAGAAAAGAATAAGACACAGAGATTACGTGGTTCCGACTTAAGCCGATTGCTTAATCGTACGTCCACGGGGTGCTGGGTTATTTCACTGTGATGAAAATATGTCAGAGTTACAATAGGAGGCAGCCCTAGCTTTGCTTTTATATACGCAAGTAGGGCTGTAAACGAACCGAATCGAGCCGAACCCTGTTAAGTTCGGCTCGGGTTCGTTAAGGTATGAGTTCGGCTCGAGTTCGATTCGAGCCTGAACAACTTGGCTTGAGTTCGGCTCGTTAAAATTTTTCAAGGCTCGGGTTCGGCTCGGTTGGGTTCGTTAAGATACTAGTCTGGCTCGAGTTCGGCTCGGATTCGGCTCAGGTTCGATTCGAACTTGAACATCTTGGCTCGAGTTTGGCTCGTTAAACTCAAATGAATCGAGCTGAGCCGAATCTAAGCTCGAATTGAGCTCGTCAAGATTCAGGTTTGATTCGGCTCAGCTCATTAAACTCAAGCGAACCCAAACTCTCTCATTGATTGTATAGAATTTGGAAGAAAAATAAGTATTGAATTATATATACAACCTTAAAAAATTTTACATTTACAAATAGACCCCTATTGAATTATTAATTAAATTTAAGTATAGGTTCGCGAACCTAACCGAGCCGAATACCGTTAGGCTCAGGTTCGGCTCATTTACGAAACGAGCCTAGAATTGAGGTTCAGGTTCAGTTCGTTTAGCAGACGAATCGAACTCGAACGAGCTCTTACCGAACCGAGCCTCGAACAGTTCGCGAATGGCTCAGTTCATTTACAGCCCTATGCGCAAGCAAGCTAATACACAAATAATCCTAAAAACGCCAAAACCAGCGGGTTTTTTTCGTGCCCGACTGCCTGGGCGGGAACCAAAACCGTCCGGGCCATTTTTACTGTGACTCCAAAATTGTCTTCACATCTCAACACTAACAACAACGATACATCTAATTTTAGTGGGTAAGCGGGAATCCCCGGTACTACAGTATTGTCAATGGTATAAATGTGTTATAATGCCTTGTATAAAGATGTTTCAAACCCAAGATGACTAGATTTAGAAAGTCATCCTTATAGCACATGTTGGTGGGTGTACATGGTATTAATACCATTTCGATTATGTCACATAAACATTTCTCAAATGGTTCAGATTATATTAATGCAGCAAAATTTTATTAGCACCTGTTCTAAGGATGGTCTTCCATATTAGATTTGTCGTAGTTTTGAAATGTGCTTAGCATTGCAACCCAAGTTCACCCAACTTTGTATATATCATGTTTATGGATGCTCTTTTTTCTACCTGATAGCAAAGCACCGTGCTCGACGGGCCCATCTGAGGCTCATTATCATCCTCACTACTAATGATGCATGGATAGATTCAGTGTTATAAAAAAACCTCTAGGCTCACCGAGGCACCATGGTCTTCTGGTGGAGCCTGGAGCCTTGGCGCGAGGCGAGGCACCTCATCCATGTGAGGCACAAGGTATAAAAAAAATTAAGTAGAATTCCAAGAAGGCTCAACATAAGAAATAATATAGAATCCCAATATCATGAATCTTAACATGTTAAATGTTAATAAAATGAATAACGGCAATCAAGTATCGAATCATGCCCAGCGGTAGTCAACACAATTTCCATTTACTTCATCTTCGTCATCATCATCATTTGATTAATATCCGTACATATAAAACTAAGAAGGAGAAGCAACAGCAGCAGCACTACAGCTATAGTTGATGATACCTCTTCCTCGGTTCGTGATCTGTGCTCGTTTGTTGAAGCCTGGGTTAATGATCAAAGCACCTTTAATTTGGAGGGTTTCAATTAGTGGTTCTCAACTTATAATACCTCATGAATCAATGGATGAGGTGATACCTACAATAGATCTTGAAAAAGTCACTATGGCGCTCGCCTCACACTACTCAAGTGCGCTTCAAGAATTGTGCCTCATCTTAAGGTATTCGAGGCACTATGGTTGCGCCTCATTTCGGCTCAGACGTTGAACACTGGATAGATTCAAGCAAATTAATGATCAAATGTGTCAATTTTTAACACTAGAGGGGTATAATAGAGGGAAAAGGGAAGCACGATCTTGAACATCTGAATGTGCTAGCATCCATTTCATAAAAGGTGCATGAACCTGGATTCCATGTGTAGCAATAATTCAAAATCTTGGTAAGTCAAGAATTATTAATTCCCCTTATCAAATCAGGTTGCAAGCCCTTTTTCATATTGGCACAATTGGTACCATGAAACATCATAAAATGCCCCAAACTATGAAACATGCTGCACACTTGGCTGCTCACCATTTTCTTCTGAGGAGTGAGGACCATCTTTAATGTTTAAGTTGCCTGAAATTTGAAGCAATGTTTTTCCTTTTAGTAAACATATGCACCTACCAAGTATCAATAATTTGAACCACGCACAGTTGCACCCATCTAACTTGTAATTTTGACTCACTTTAGGCAATTCTTTTTTTTTTTTTAACTCGGAAACACTTTAGGCAATTATGTGATTGGCAATTTGGCACCTATCCACAGCATGTTATCTGATTTAGTTCTAGCTAAATTACAGTCCCATCAGTGCGAAGGCAGTTAAGTGTTTCGAGGTGGTTGATTTAGATTTTTTCGATCAGTATAATCTTGGTTTCTGTGGGTAAATGTTTACTAGTGTTAGTTTGGAATGAGAGTTGGATTTAGAGGCAAATCGTCAATGTTTTCTGATATTTGAAACCACAAAAGGGCTGATAAGGTTCCACGTCAAAAGAGGATGTCATTCAACTAGGCATCTTGTTGTTAAAACCCGCAATAGGGGATATGCATCTTACAATTTGTATCGTCTCCTTTCAAAAAACTGTGCGTATCTCACCCTGTATCCTTTGTGTAGAAATCCTACAACACGATGACGTATCCTATGATATCTTCGCATACCCCAATTCAGTACGTATTTTACAATTACTTATTGAAAAAAAGTCGCAACATATTTTAAGAAGCATGACACCAAACTCGTTCTAAATCGTTTTGATGGTGACATTCAACCCATTTAAAGAAACTAAAACTCAATCCACTAGAGCTCATATGGAAGAAATAATGTAATTTGATCATGTCTTGCATGAATCAGATAAGGACTCTTCTTCTCTTCCCTCGACCAAGGTACCAGAATGCCTATTATAATTTTGACCATTTTTTTCATGAATCAGGTTAGATGAAGACCCTTCTCTCTTCCTTCAACCAAGGCACCAGAAGGCCTCAAAGTAATAGACCCCACTTCGGAAACTTGAAGTTTTTCATCCTAAAAAGTAAAAACTTAATTTTCATTTATACAACAAATGTTTAGGTTGTAACAAGGTATAACTAACTTTTAATTATGTATTAAATTTTATTAATGCATTTTAAGATACGCGATACGTATCCCAATACTATTCATAAAATGAAGAAAACAATACACGTTTCGAATCCCGATTTGAAAACTCTATGATAAGGATGTCAGTGCCTCTGCTATTATTGCAATCCATGATATTGCAACCAGAGATCTAGCGATTCCAAGTTATGAGGTCGTGCTTTTGTCTTGTGGCTTGCATTTGTTGGCATTTGGTCTTTTAACGATGCTTGTATATCAATCCGATAGGTTATTGGTTCAATGTGAGATCTTGCCACTTGAGAGTGACAATAAAGTTCATGAACTTGACCAAAACATACACGTCATTTTTTAATGTCTTTTTCCACTTGGCCATGTTTTCTTCTTGAGTAATCAAGGTCTACATTGACTCCTATCTATCAATTTGCACAAAAGGAAAGTGGGACTATGGGAGACAGAACAAGATGCTTAGGACAAAAGATTTATGTCAAAGCCACTGACACGTGTTGTTTCTGACGTGTATCATTTGTAAAATATGCAGGCCCTGCTGAAAATGGGAATTCGCGGTGTTACAGTATCTGATGTTAGAGGCTTTGGTGCCCAAGGGGGTTTGACAGAAAGGCAGGCGGGTACGTGATTGTCTCATTGAGGCCCCGAAGGTTTCTGAGTTCACATAAATTCTTCTCCTGTCATTCCCCTTTGCAAAGCCATTTTCATTACAACTACTTCCAGAACGCAGATTTAGAAGTTTTTTTTTTTCTTTTTTGGTTCATTATTTAAATTTAAAATGTGAAGTTTACTTTTCCTTTTTGGGGTAGCTCTGAAAGTCATGTAGAACAAGTACCGGTGATACAGTTTGGTTAACATGGTTTCCCTTTTTTTCTCTTCATTTTCAACAGGCTCCGAATTTTCTGAAGACAAGTTCTTAGCTAAAGTTAAATTGGAGATTGTGGTGAGCAAGGAGCAGGTACAAAAACTATGAAGGCCCTAAGAGATCTTTCTGAAGTTGTTTTGAGAACTATATGATAAAACTCTGAACTCAGGCTATTTATATGAGTTATCACCTGTTTTAAAGCATCTCTTCATATTGTCTTAGGTTGAAGCTGTAATAGACAAGATCATTGAAGTGACAAGAACAGGAGAGATCGGAGATGGCAAAATTTTTTGTGAGATTTGAGGCTTCTTTCTTTTACATCTTTTAATAATTTTATTACTCAATTTTGAAGTCTTTTGATTTCTTATTTCACTATCTTTAGAATGCAATCCATGATTTACGACTACATGTAATGCATGCATATTTTCTCAACAAGAAGGCTGTGGAGAAGATACAGTAACAAAATAGAACAAAAGAAATTGGAATAGTAAATTACTGCTTTTGAACTTATTTTTTTGGTATGGTAATTTCTTTTTTCTGGTAGAGATGCGTTGGTGGTTTTACAAGGGGTTCTGCATTTATCGTTATGGTCTATTAATCTTCAGATAAACATGTACCTTTTTGAAGTGGTGTCTAGGCTGCGTAAGTCTTCGTTATCTGTTCGAAGGACAGAACTCTGAAGCATATGGTCAACCACTATTTGTATATTCATTTGATCAGCACCTGACAACGTCTTTTGTTGTTGGCACTATTTGGCTTTGTACACTGGTGGATTTATCACACATGTATATGAAAGAAAGTTCAAACACCACTTCTTTTTGCTGGTTATCGGTGAAGCTAATGTGGAATTGGAGGAGGTGATCATAAAACATCAAACCCTAATTGATGTTTCTAGCTTATAGGCATGGTGATCCAAATTTCTGTCCACGAAGAGTGGATGTGTATTCTTGGAAAATTAAGAAGGGGGATGCGGCTTTATCCTGGGTTTTGATTGGGGGATCCGGGGATGTCTCTTTTGAAGTCAATTCATTTTGGTCACCTACTTATGAACATGGTGCTATCTTAAGTAATTCCATCTGAGACATTTCTTTTCCCTACAGTTGTGGTTTCATCCACTCAAAAACCATTTAGATGTAATAACTTAAAAAGGAAACTTGTAGTTGAACTAAGTAATGTTATCTAAGGTTACTTCGCTGGTAGAGGTAGTCTACTTGGAGTCATCTCACATCACAATAAAAGGACAAATATGTAATCCATACACCAAATTCTGTAGTGAGGCTGTTTTCTTGTGGGACTTGAATTCGGGAAACCAGTGCAAAGTAGTATACCATGCCTTAAAACTTTGATAAATATTTAATGTGGTTTACATACTTCTGCAGTGGTGCCAGTCTCAGATGTAATAAGAGTTCGCACTGGTGAGTTATTGCACTTACCCTTTTTCTTTTTCGGTTTACTCTTTTTGTAAAATCTGCGTGTTCTGATTCACTTATTTTTAGGAATGTGTCTACTCTTATTTGTAAATCTTGGAGCCATTATCAACATTGCATTTTTCAGGTGAGCGGGGAGAAAAGGCTGAGAGGATGGCGGGAGGCCGAGCTGATATGTCCTCTCCAGTGCAAAATTAGAGCATCTCATCTAGATAGAGAGAGTATTACCAGCCCTTTTCGGTTTGCTGTTTGATTAGTGATGGGATTTGCTAGTTTCTTTCTGTGTAATTATCTGGTGGAGTTAGAAAAATAAAAGGACTAAGCAAGTCGCCTCTGTCTCTGTTTGTTACTAGTATAATAAACTAGTTTTGAAAACATGGTTCCTGAAGTTGCTTCCCTTACCTTTCCCCAGTATTCATCACCACAGAAGTGGCCGCAGTTAAGTTAAAGAAGTTAAAGAGGAGTTTAAGTTATGCCTGGCATAACAAGTCTTTTTACCTTGTGATCGAAACAGAAAAACAAAATGCTTTGAGGATGAGGGGGAAGAGGGAAGCGATGATGGGGTGGACGTGGGAGTTGAGACGAGAAAGGAGGTTTTGCATGCGAGACAAGTGGTGGGAGCAGCCGAGTTTGAGGATGAGAGGGAGTGGAAGGTGGAAGGGGAGTAGCAGAATTTGGGTGGCGAGAGGCAGGTAAGTGGAAGATTTCGTGTGCGAGGAGTTGGTCTGATTGGGAAGATATGAGTTTTTGGATTTGAGATGGGGATCCGATTGGGAATTCGAGATGAGGTGGCTTCATGGGTTTGGTTCTGGTAGTAGATCCTGTTTCTTGGTTCTGTTTTTTTGTTGTTTTCATTACTGCGGGTATTGAAGGGGGAAGAGAGTGTTGGGAGCTTCAGTAACGGTAATGACATTTTTATAGTGAAGTAGAAGGTGGTGTTGGTACACCAGAACACACGCTTGTGGGCGCGCGCACATGGAGAAATCAAGTTGAGCACCTTGATTGGATTTTTTTTTTTCCCTTTAATGTTGTAGGGTATCCTAGCCAATTTACTCGCACGTCAATTAATTTTCTAAGGGATCAATCTCATCATTTGAAGCTTGAACGAGGCTCCTCCATGTGCTCTCTTTTAAATATTCATGGTGTCACGAAATGGGTTAGTTAACCGATGTTTAAGTGATTAAGCGTGATTTCTTTTGGGGGTAATTTATGATTATATTGGACCAAACCAATTACAGGTGCAAGGGCCCCAGAGCAGGAGCGGAGCCAGGAATTTTGATTAGTAGGGTCAAATTAAATTCATATGCAATATATTTTTTCTACGCACAAGTTCAAAAATAACAAAATTAAAAGGTTAATTATAAGATCGATATGCACTAATAATTCATTTTTGCCTCATAATTGGCCCCAAAAGACTTGTTATATTTGAAAAATAATACATGATAGTTTCATTTCTAGCACTATCAACTCTCGAAAAGAAGAGAATGCTTGGGATTTCTATGTACTTAAAACAAGTTGGGGCAATTTAGAGATTTTTTGTGGAGTCAAAATAGCTAAATTATACATATTCCTATGAAAATTTGGGGTCAAATTAGTAAAAATAGGGTAAAAATTATACCTATTCCAAGAGAAATTTGGCAGCTAGTGGGGTCCGCCGCCCTCCCTTGTATCCATGTGCCTCCGCCCCCTGGCCCAGAGTAAAGGAAACACAAACAACACCAGCCTAAGAGCAGGCAAACAAAGAACACGTGGCTCAAACTACCCAAAGAGACAGGACTATCAATGACGATAAAAACTGATGCAGGTCTAAGAGTCTCGCCACTAAAGAGTGGCACCACGACAGGAGTTTGGGCTGGCTCTCATATTTGGGAGTTTGGGTATTTGTGTGTGTGTTTTAAAGGGTCTATTATGCCTCTTCATAATCAGCAATTGTCTTGGTGAGTTGGTATGTGGAATTATCCTCTTGCTCTCCTTAAAAAATCACGATAAAAAAAAAACTTTGCAGCTAATAGACCATTTGGAAGAGAGGAGTCTATTTGCCTTTGATTTCCCAATATTCCTCCCAGTGCTAACATAAGCCATTACATCCCTCACAATCAGAAAGTCTAAGGATCCCGACCGAAGATTTATACAAAAAAAATGAAATGTTTGGATCAGCCACCTACACACATCGGATGACGTTGATTCCTAAGCGGGCCCATTCGATTTTTTTTGTAGAATTTTTGGTCGGTTCCGATCAGCCGGAGTGGGCCCAGCGTGCCGTCGGGATCCGGTCGGGATATGTAGCACGGCTGCCTCACAATTCGGGAAATCACATGCTCTGAACTGCCACACCTTTTCTAGAAATATCGAGTATTCCTTTCGGTCAATCGAACTGTTAGGAATGCCTTGAATTCTTTAGTCCCACATTGGTTAATTATGTTGTTCCTATTTTTGTAGCCTATTATAAATAGGGCTTTTGGGGGACTTATAGGAATTATCTTTTGGGCTTTCATATTGTGGCCTTTCTAGAGTTACGGATTATAGCCGGCTCTTTGTATCTCTTCTTCACGTTGGTTAGTGAATCCTCTCTCTCCTCGCCCGTGGACGTACCCATCTTGGGGAACCACGTATATCTTGTGTCTTTGTGATTTCTTGTTTAGTTTTCAATTTCTCGTTATTAGCTTGCATTCATAGCGTTCATTACAACAAACTGGTATCAGAGCCTTAGGTTGCAAAAACTAGGGTTTCATTTCCGATTGTGGCTATGGCAGCTAAATTCGAGATTGCGAAGTTTGATGGGCAGAGCAGCAGTTTCAGTCTTTGGAGAGTAAAGATGAAGGCTCTGTTAACCCAACAAGGATTGCACAAGGTTTTGTTAGGCAAGACTAGTTCTGGAATCAAAGAGGAAGATTGGGATGATACGGATGCCAAAGCTCTGAGTTCTATTCAGTTGAGTCTGGCAGATGACGTTCTTCGCGAGGTGGAAGAAGAAACTTCAGCGGCAGGAATTTGGCTGAAGTTGGAAGGCATATATATGACGAAGTCGCTCACCAACAGGTTATATTTCAAACAACGTCTTTATACGTTTCGTATGCGAGAAGGTATACCTGTTAAGGATCATTTAGACGAGTTCAATCGTATTATTATGGATCTGAAAAATATTGATAGTAAAATTGAGGATGAGGACGAAGCCCTAATTTTGCTATGTTCTTTACCACTTTCGTATGAGCACTTTGTTACAACCCTATTGTATGGCAAAGACACGATATCTATGGAGGATGTTAAGGCCAGCCTATATTCGAAAGAATTGAGGAAAAAAGTGTCAGGTGAGGCACATGCGGATGGTTTGTTTGTTAGGGGAAGAACAACAGAAAGGGTGGAGTCGAGTAATAGGGGAAGATCCAGATCATCAGGTAAGAAAAAGGGAAAGTGTAATTATTGCAAGAAACCCGGGCACTGGAAAAGTGACTGTCTCGCTTTAATACCGAGTGGGTTCTAGATTCTGGATGTTCATACCATATGTGTCCGCATAGAGAGTGGTTTTCTACTTATGAGGCGGTCAATGGTGGTACAGTTTTGATGGGCAACAACATGGCCTGTAAGACTGTTGGTTCAGGAACGATTCAGCTTAGAATGCATGACGGTATTGTTAGGACTTTATCTGAGGTTCGACAAGTTCCGGATTTGAAGAAAAATCTTATATCCCTGGGTGCTCTTGATTCTCATGGTTGCAAATTCCTCGGTGAAGGTGGAGTTTTGAAAGTCTCAAGGGGTGCATTAGTGCTGATAAAGGGTCAGAAGCGTGGTAACCTCTATACACTCCAGGGCAATACAGTTTTAGGTGCTGCAGCAACAGTTGCTTCATCCAAGGTTTCAGATTCAGACTTGACTCGACTGTGGCATATGCGCCTTGGGCATATGAGCGAGAGGGGGATGACAGTTTTGAGCAAACAGGGTTTACTGTGTGGCCAGAAATTTGAGAAGCTGGATTTCTGTAAGCATTGTGTTTACGGCAAGCAGTGCAGGGTAAAATTCAGTACAGCTGTTCATCGCACCAAAGGCACGGTGGATTATTTTCACTCGGATCTTTGGGGTCCCGCAGAGGTAACTTCTAAAGGTGGTTTTCGATATTTTATGAGTATTATCGATGATTTCTCTCGTAAAGTTTGGGTGTATATGTTGAAACATAAGAGTGACGCTTTTAATACATTCAAACAGTTTAAAACTTTGATTGAGAATCAGACTGATAAGAAAATAAAACGTTTGAGAACTGATAATGGTATGGAGTTTTGTCTTGGCGAGTTTGATAGATTTTGCAGTAATGAGGGCATTGTAAGGCATCACACAGTGAGAAAAACCCCTCAGCAAAATGGTGTGGCTGAACGAATGAACAGGACTCTTTTGGAGAAGGCACGTTGTATGTTGTCCAATCCCGGATTGGGCAAAGAATTTTGGGCTGAAGCTGTTTCCACAACATGCTATTTGGTGAACAGGTCTCCGTCGACTACTATTGAGTGTAAGACTCCGTTTGAGGTATGGTCAGGTCATCCGGCTGATTATTCTGTGTTGCGTGTTTTTGGGTGTCCAGCTTACGCTCGTGTGAATGAAGGTAAACTGGAGCCACGGGCCAAGAAGTGTATTTTCTTGGGTTATGCAGCAGGTGTCAAAGGGTACAGGTTATGGTGCTCTGATGATTTGAAGTTTTTGATCAGTAGGGATGTGACTTTTGATGAAAATTATCTGATTAAGGGGTCTAAGCAGGTTGATGATACAGTTCAAGAACAAAGTGTTCGAAAGCAGGTGGAGTTTTTGAGTGAATCTTCCGACTCAGGGAAGAAGCACATTGAACAACCAATTGAAGAGGAGTTCAAGAGTTCAGACACAGAGGTTGATGCGTTAGTTGAGCAATCACGCACTATTGCTAAAGATAGGCCAAGGAGGGAGATTCGGCCTCCTGAAAGGTATTCGGCTTATTCTGAAATGGTGGCCTATGCTTTATCAGTTGCTAAAACAGTTGAGTATGAGGAGCCTTCAAGCTATACGGAAACTGTTTTGAGCGCTGAGTCTGCACAGTGGCTTGTTGCTATGAATGAAGAGATTGAGTCTCTTCAGAAGAATCAGACATGGGAGTTAGTAGAACCGCTGAAAGGGAAGAGGATTGTTGGATGCAAGTGGGTCTTCAAGCGCAAACCAGGTATTCCAGAGGTAGAAGACGCTCGGTTCAAAGCTCGGCTAGTGGCGAAAGGATACAACCAGAAGGAGGGTGTTGACTACAATGAGGTACTTTCACCAGTTGTAAAATATAGTTCCATTCGCACTTTATTTGCTATTGTTGCATGTTATGATCTTGAGTTAGAGCAACTTGATGTCAAAACTGCATTTTTGCACGGCGAACTTGAGGAACGGATTTATATGCGTCAGCCTGAGGGATTTGTTGTTTCTGGTAAGGAGGATCACGTTTGTTTACTTCGTAAATCTTTGTATGGCCTCAAGCAATCCCCTAGGCAGTGGTATAAGCGGTTTGATACTTTTATGATAAGCCAGCCATATTCAAGAAGTGAGTATGATAGTTGTGTGTATTTTCGAAAACTTCCAGATGGTTCATTTGTTTATCTACTGTTGTATGTTGATGATATGCTTATTGCTGCCAGGAGTGTGTCAGAAATCAACAGGTTGAAACAACAGTTATGTGGTGAATTTGAGATGAAAGATTTGGGTGCGGCAAAACGTATTTTGAGTATGGAGATTTGCAGAGATCAAGTAGCTGGCAAATTATTTTTGAATCAGAAGTCTTATGTTCTTAAAGTACTTGAGCGCTTTGCCATGTAGAACTCGAAGCCAGTCAGTACCCCTTTGGCAGCACATTTTCGACTTTTAGCGGAGTTGTCACCACAGTCGGAGGATGAGGAGAAGTATATGTCTCAGGTTCCATATTCGTGCGCAGTTGGGAGCCTTATGTACGCCATGGTATGTACTCGTCCTGATATTCCATATGCAGTTAGTGTCGTTAGTCGTTATATGGGGCGTCCAGGAAAGGCACATTGGGAGGCTGTGAAATGGATACTATGGTATTTGTGCGGAACTGCAGGTGTTGGTCTATTGTTTGGGGTTGCCAATTCTGGTAATCATGTTGTTGGTTATGTTGATTCGGATTTTGCCGGTGACCACGATAAGAGGAGGTCTCTGACAGGTTATGTTTTTACTCTGTCCGGAAGTGCCATTAGTTGAAAAGCTACTTTACAGGCTACAGTCGCGTTGTCTACAACAGAAGCGGAGTATATGGCCATTGCTGAAGCTGTGAAGGAGGCATTGTGGATCAGAGGTTTGCTTTGTGAGCTTGGTCTTGCACAGGGTGTGAGTTTAGTATTTTGTGATTCGCAGAGTGCTATACATTTGACTAAAAATCTAATGTATCATGAGAGGACCAAGCATATTGATGTCAGGTATCGCTTCGTTCGAGATATCATCTCACAGAAGCAAGTTGAGGTGAAGAAAGTGGGTACGGCAGATAACCCAGCAGATATGTTGACTAAACCGGTTCCGGTTGCCGGTGACCACGATAAGAGGAGGTCTCTGACAGGTTATGTTTTTACTCTGTTTGGAAGTGCCATTAGTTGGAAAGCTACTTTACAGGCTACAGTCGCGCTGTCTACAACAGAAGCGGAGTATATGGCCATTGCTGAAGCTGTGAAGGAGGCATTGTGGATGAGAGGTTTGCTTTGTGAGCTTGGTCTTGCACATGGTGTGAGTTCAGTATTTTGTGATTCGCAGAGTGCTATACATTTGACTAAAAATTTAATATATCATGAGAGGACCAAGCATATTGATGTCATGCATCGCTTCGTTCGAGATATCATCTCACAGAAGCAAGTTGAGGTGAAGAAAGTGGGTACGGCAGATAACCCAGCAGATATGTTGACTAAACCGGTTCCGGTTGCCAAGTTCAAGCATTGCTTGGGCTTGCTTGGTATTTGCAGTTGATCGCCCCTCGGGGGCATTTGGCGAGTGAGAGGTTAGAAGGGGATAGCTATATTTGGTGATTTGGTTCAGTGGAATTCAAGTCAAGGTGGAGAATTGTTAGGAATGCCTTGTATTCTTTAGTCCCACATTGGTTAATTATGTTGTTCCTGTTTTTGTAGCCTATTATAAATAGGGCTTTTGGGGGACTTCTAGGAATTATCTTTTGGGCTTTCATATTATGGCCTTTCTAGAGTTACGGATTATAGCCGGCTCTTTGTATCTCTTCTTCACGTTGGTTAGTGAATCCTCTCTCTCCTCGCCCGTGGACGTACCCATCTTGGGGAACCACGTATATCTTGTGTCTTTGTGATTTCTTGTTTAGTTTTCAATTTCTCGTTATTAGCTTGCATTCATAGCGTTCGTTACAACAAACTTTATTATTACCTCCGTAAGGGAGAAGTTTGTTTGCCCAAGATTGAACCCTCTTCAGAATTCTATCCACCAGTTGTTAGAAGTCCTATGAATGCAATATAGATGTGATGAGAGGAACTCCTGTGTATTTTACTGCCAAAGAGTCTTCAAGGACATCCAAAATGGACTTTAACTACAGCTTAAGATCGAAAGCCACCCCTTCGTACACTACAAAGCTCTTCCCCAAATTAGGCTTTAACCCAGACCCTAGTAAAAGTCCTCCAAAAGATGATAAGAGTAAAAGACTGACAATCAGCTTCACAGAGCGGAAAAAGATCATTGCAAAATATAAGATGAGAGATGCCAAGATTTGGCTTTTAGGATGATAGGAAAATCCCCCCATGGGCACTCACAACTTTGCTGAAAGGCAGATCTGTTTCTGTTGGGTTCTATGCTGCTTCACCAGTGGTGGTTGGCGACGGCTGCATGGTGGTGGTGGGTGTGATCTGTTCTGAATTTGATGGATGACGGTGATGTACGGTTGTGATCGAAGTTTCTCAAATGTCTAGGGTTAAATTTTGAATTTTTTTTTGGACTGGACTTCATTGTTTATTTATAGTAAACAATGAAGCATCGTTTTACTAAAAAATACACCTCAAAACTTTCATTTATAGTAACAATTGAGAACATGGCAGTGGTGACCCATTGGCTTGTCCAGTGAATAAAAAGGTTAGGAAACCGTATAGCAGCCATAACCTCAAACAGAAAATCCCAGTAAACAGAATACTATGCCTTCATTAGATCCAATTTCAGAGCACGCCCAAGAATATCCCCTGGTTTTTGCTAATTCTTGACCATTTCTTGCATTAAAAGAATGTTATCAACAATATTGGACCAGGATAAAAAAAAAAAAAACAATATTGGACCTCCCTATAACAAAGGCTGAATGACAAGGGCTAACGAGAGAGGGGAGGAGAGGTTGCAAACTGTCCACCAAAATCTTTGTGACACTATTATAAACCACTTTACAGCAAGCAATGTATACGGAAGAAAAATTATTCTATGCCTCTAGACACCGTCATATGGTGTTCCAAACTCATTCTCCATCATATATTTTTTAGTGTATGTAATGAAAATAATGTTACCGTGCATCGAACACGCGACCGAAAAAAATTAAACTATTTTTTTATCAACTAGCATTGTGCATATTCGATACACACACATACACGGGATTTGAAAAAACACCAATGTGATTTTTTTTTTTTTGTGCCTGACGTGGCCATTACCAGCGCGATCGTAATCACACGGGTAGTAGTTACGCTCTTATAAGGAGACGCAAGTAGCATTAGCGCTTTTAGTGAATTAAAGTCTGTACCCCGTTTACTTAAAATGGGCAGATTTTGCAGTGGTAGTCTCTGAATCCTCTGCCATTTTTTGTTGAGGACGGACGACAGCTCCACGATTTTCTGAGACAGAGAGCTGTTACCCAGGTTCAAAAAAGCTTCTCTCTCTCTCTCTCTCTCTCTCTCTCTCTCTCTCTCTCGATCTCGATGAGGGTCCTGGTGGATTCGAATGGATTTAGAATTTGATCGATCCACATCCCCTTCGAATGGATGAAATCCTAGCTCGTTTTCTTCTTATAGTTTCGATACTTGGGATTATTCGAGACTGAATTCTCTTTTCCTCAAGAGATAAGATCGTTTGATACCCCCCTTCATCATGGTTTCATCTTAGTCGATGGCATTTATTTTTCCTTTTCGCCAGATCTCATTCAATGGGATTCAAATGTGATTCTTGGCATTTGGATCAGCAGCTATGTGAATTAGTGATTTTGTATTCTAGCGGTGATTGTTCTGTTCAATTTTTGTAATGATCTACTAGATTCTAGTGATGATTGTTTCTTTTCAATTCCCCAACGATTGTTGCACTTGGGTTTTACGCCCGCTGTCTTTCCTTTTGTAATTGGACCCTCCCTCGGGGGCCTGACAGTCCTTTCCGTTCATTTGTTGGACCTTCCCAACCTACTTTAATTAGCAAAACCGTTCAGTTTATAGATCCCGTTGAGAACGACAGCCATGCCTAAGATTATTTGCTACGATTGCAAAAGATATTTATTCGTAAAGCAAATATCGCTATGCTGGATCCAAACAAATGTCAATATAGATGTGCTGCAAAACATAACAAACGATATCCAATCAGCATGATTCTTTTCTTTTTTTTGGTGTGAGACAAGATTTACAAAATGAATGGTTTTCATCATCGAAGTGGGTCCAGAAAGAGCCCACAAATGGACCAGACATGACCGTCCAAATTACTTATCAATCTTGGTGTTATGTCGAACGGTAGGGTGCGGGATACGGATCTGGTTTGGTTCTACCAGATGAGAAGAAGGAATTCTACCGAACTTTTCACTCAGGCACGGGCGTCAAGGTCTTTGCTTGGCGTCTTGCCCACTTTCTTTTCTTTTTCGTGTGGAGCGCCTTTCCATGCCACCAATGGCAAATAGTCTAGTCCCCAAGTTGGAAGATTCGTCTACAAGTTCAAACCAAAGGTTCAGTTCAAAGCTAGGACTCATCCCAAAGGCAAGGTCAAGGTTCAGTCCAACGCGATGGGGTTCTTGTTCCGTGTCAGAAAGCTTCTTATTCACTCACCCGAATGCGAGATCATTTGCCAGAGCAGATGGACGAACCAACGAACTCTACTTTCAAAGGAGTTCCCATCCCTACGCGGGTTATGCACCTCCTGCGTTCCCAACAACGCTAGGAAGTATACCCGAAACCTCATCTTTGCAAGAATAAGCTGCTGGTCAAGATGAAAAGATGCCAAGGCACGGCTGAGAGGCTACTAGCGCGGATCGGCAGGAAGATCACTCAAGAAGAGAAGCTAAGAAGACTTTCTTAATGCGCAGTGCAGTAGCTTCCCTCTTCTTTGAGTAAGTAGCCCCCTGCTTTTGCCTTTCCTCTGTTTATAGAGAAGCAAGGGACGTGACGGGTGGAAAGATGGAATCTTTGAATAGTGACCCAGGATACCCAGATTGGTAGAAAGTCCTAACTTTAGGAAGAAATGAACGATCTTGACGATGTCCCGACGGACCGCGCAAGTCAATCATTGATTGGATGTTCCCCCTTGACCTGTCAACCTTCAACAACTGCTCATGGATTCGCAAGCGTGTGGGTGTAGAAGTGTCCCTGAATGGGCTTTCCATCCTCTCAAAGAGGTAGCCTGAGATTGGGAGCACAGTGTAGCCTAGGCCTCTTGCATACTTTAACTCCTCGCTATAGTACACTCCAACAAATTCCCCGGTTGGAAAGATCCCAGCTGCCCTAACGTAAGACTGAGCTGCTCAAGCTGGAACTGGCTACCCGAGCTGAGCTGCAAGACCAGAGCTGTTCCATGTTGCCGGTGGCATCTCGAGTTAAGGCACGGCTTAGTGCAGTTACTCTCTTTACTTTCTCTCAGTGAAGTTCCTAAATAGGAATATTTTTTTAAAAAGCTCTCGATTCAAAAGTAATTTCTCGAGTAAGATGAATGTGTAGCTTCTTCTCAAGCAGTAGCACCGGCAACTAAAACAGTCTTCTATCCAACACCGGTTACTCTCGTTGCGGTTATTGCATCAAGCACGGGTTACGAAAGCAAGGGCGTTAAGGCTTTCCTTCTCAGATGGGGCCTAAGGACTCCTCCCTTTTCTGCTCACTCGTAGGGGTCCGGACCCCCACAAAGGGGGAGGGAGTCGACTGAACAAGGAAATTGAGGGGATCTTGCCAGAGCGCATATTGGAGTATCTAAGCGCTCACAACAACCCCCAGAAATATGCTATTGAAGATTTTGGGGAATAATACCTTCTCATAGATTGGATATAATGGATGGAGAGCAAGAAAGACAGTCGAAGGACAGGGAAAGAATCCCTTTTACCTCGGGTTGATTTGATCTGGAAGGAAGGGATTTCTCGTAACAATAGGAGACAGACAGATCAGATATAGAGCACTAAGAAAGTCAATCCAGGGTGAATCTCATTGTGCATCTACTGGTTCGAAAAAGGTAAGTACTGGGAGAATTGGATCTGCCCGTTGAGATAGGTCCATATACCTTTGAGGTAAACTTCCAGGTGTTGGACATTCCCTCTGCAACCAATTTTCTATTAGGACGTCCTTGGGTCCATGCCGCAGGGGCAATTCCGTCCAGTCTTCATCAGTGCGTCAAATATGTCCTCAAAGATCACCTAGTTACAGTGCATGCTGAAGAAGACCGAGCGAAGTGAACGACGGCCCATGAATCTCGAGAATCGAGCGTGGGGCTTGAAGACCCTACCGCATTCCTGCCCCGGGGCAGCATGCCGGGAATAAGGGCAATGAAATTTGAATTCAAACTTAGGGCTTAACAGCGCCTTCAACAAAGAAATTGTGAACCGCCCTGACCAGGGCGTCTTCAAGAATCTTCCAAGAGTGAGATTCAAAAAGACCTGGGAATCCATCCATCTCTCGTCCGGGAGTTCGCTCGCAAGAACTGGCGTACCAATGAAAGGGTAGGGGAGGCAGCACTCGTTGCAGGTTCTATTTTAACCGCATCATGGATTTCTTCTCGTTATGGCGTGTCAACCTGGGAGAGATTTTCAGCATCAATCAGTGATCATCGTTTTCAGCATCCGTGATTATCGTGGGAATCCATCGTTGTAGATTAGGCTTCAGGCGCCATCCCCCACTCGGAAAGCATGAAAAGGAGAGCCCTTGAAAGTGCTCAGCAGCCTTTGCCCCCACCTGAAAGACAGCACTAAGGTAGACTAAGAACTTCTTTTGACTTCTTTTCTGGATCTTCTAGCTAAAGTGGAGAGATGAATCAATCTGGTCTCTTTCTATCGCCCTCCTTTAGCCATTTGAGGCGGTCTTTCTCTTTCCATCTAATTTCTGAATCTCTTTCTTGGCTGAACCGCGTTACTCGTGATGGAATAGAGGTAATTCCCCGGGTCTTTTTTGATTTTCCCGGAGATGTGGGTTCGACTCCCACTCGCGACCAAGTTTAGGGTTAAGACAGTTTGTGCTCGACCGATAGAGTTGATTTGAGAGCGAAAGCGAGAGGAGGGTCGTTAGAAGGGAAAGATTGAAGCCAAAAACACGGGGTTTCCTGCACGATTCCACTTTCTTTTGATCTCCGTCTTCCGAGTTGAAAAGCAATTTAGGCCCTTGTTGGAGCAAATACCAAAAGAAAAGTCAAATATCGGATTCCAGATTGAGAGAATGATGTCGGAATACGGATAAGATCAGAAAGGTATATGAAGAGTTAGAAGTACTAATGAACAGAGCAATTCACTTTGATTCCAAAATTCTACATTCATTTTTATCACCAGGCGCACTGCCCTTTCCCTCAGGAGCGAGCAAGACTATCTTG